>NC_056429.1:3683483-3771430 GCF_018296145.1 Oncorhynchus tshawytscha | reverse complement strand
GATGGTAGGCCAGGGTAATATAATGACAGTAGATGGTAGACCAGAGTAATATAATGACAGTAGATGGTAGACCAGGGTAATATAATGACAGTAGATGGTAGACCAGGGAAATATAATGACAGTAGATGGTAGACCAGGGTAATATAATGACAGTAGATGGTAGACCAGGGTAATATAATGACAGTAGATAATCAGACCAGGTAATATAATGACAGTAGATGGTAGACCAGGGTAATATAATGACAGTAGATGGCAGACCAGGGTAATATAATGACAGTAGATGGTAGACCAGGGTAATATGTAATTAGACAGGGGATGATGGTAGACCAGGGTAATATAATGACAGTAGATGGTAGACCAGGGTAATATAATGACAGTAGAGTAATATAATTTAGACCAGGGTAATATAATGACAGGGGATGGTAGACCAGGGTAATATAATGACAGTAGATGGTAGACCAGGGTAATATAATGACAGTAGATGGTAGAGGGTAATATAATGACAGTAGATGGTAGACCAGGGTAATATAATGACAGTAGATGGTAGACCAGGGTAATATAATGACAGTAGATGGTAGACCAGGGTAATATAATGACAGTAGAGTGTAGACCAGGGTAATATAATGACAGTAGATGGTAGACCAGGGTAATATAATGACAGTAGATGGTAGACCAGGGTAATATAATGATAATGACAGTAGATGGTAGACCAGGGTAATATAATGACAGTAGATGGTAGACCAGGGTAATATAATGACAGGGGATGGTAGACCAGGGTAATATAATGACAGTAGATGGTAGACCATAATATAATGACAGTAGATGGTAGACCAGGGTAATATAATGACAGTAGATGACAGTAGTAGACCAGGGTGATATAATGACAGTAGATGGTAGACCAGGTAATATAATGACAGTAGATGGTAGACCAGGGTAATATAATGACAGTGGTAGACCAGTAATATAATGACAGTAGATAGACCAGGGTAATATAATGACAGTAGATGGTAGACCAGGGTAATATAATGACAGTAGATGGTAGACCAGGGTAATATAATGACAGTAGATGGTAGACCAGGGTAATATAATGACAGTAGATGGTAGATGGTAATATAATGACCAGTAGGTAATATAATGACAGTAGATGGTAGACCAGGGTAATATAATGACAGTAGATAGACCAGGGAAATATAATGACAGTAGATGGTAGACCAGGGTAATATAATGACAGTAGATGGTAGACCAGGGTAATATAATGACAGTAGATGGTAGACCAGGGTAATATAATGACAGTAGATGGTAGACCAGGGTAATATAATGACATATAATGAGGTAGACCAGGGTAATATAATGACGTAGACCAGGGTAGACCATGGTAATATAATGACAGTAGATGGTAGACCAGGGTAATATAATGACAGTAGATGGTAGACCAGGGTAATATAATGACAGTAGATGGTAGACCAGGGTAATATAATGACAGTAGATGGTAGACCAGGGTAATATAATGACAGTAGATGGTAGACCAGGGTAATATAATGACAGTAGATGTAGACCAGGGTAATATAATGACAGTAGATGGTAGACCAGGGTAATATAATGACAGTAGATGGTAGACCAGGGTAATATAATGACAGTAGATGGTAGACCAGGGTAATATAATGACAGTAGAGATGGTAGACCAGGGTAATATAATGACAGTAGATGGTAGACCAGGGTAATATAATGACAGTAGATGGTAGACCAGGGTAATATAATGACAGTAGATGGTAGACCAGGGTAATATAATGACAGTAGATGGTAGACCAGGGTAATATAATGACAGTAGATGGTAGACCAGGGTAATATAATGACAGTAGATGGTAGACCAGGGTAATATAATGACAGTAGATGGTAGACCAGGGTAATATAATGACAGTAGATGGTAGACCAGGGTAATATAATGACAGTAGATGGTAGACCAGGGTAATATAATGACAGTAGATGGTAGACCAGGGTAATATAATGACAGTAGATGGTAGACCAGGGTAATATAATGACAGTAGATGGTAGACCAGGGTAATATAATGACAGTAGATGGTAGACCAGGGTAATATAATGACAGTAGATGGTAGACCAGGGTAATATAATGACAGTAGATGGTAGACCAGGGTAATATAATGACAGTAGATGGTAGACCAGGGTAATATAATGACAGTAGATGGTAGACCAGGGTAATATAATGACAGACCAGATATAAGACCAGGGTAATATAATGACAGTAGATGGTAGACCAGGGTAATATAATGACAGTAGATGGTAGACCAGGGTAATATAATGACAGTAGATGGTAGACCAGGGTAATATAATGAATGACATGGTAGACCAGGGTAGATAGACCAGGGTAATATAATGACAGTAGATGGTAGACCAGGGTAATATAATGACAGTAGATGGTAGACCAGGGTAATATAATGACAGTAGATGGTAGACCAGGGTAATATAATGACAGTAGAGACCAGGGTAATATAATGACAGTAGATGGTAGACCAGGGTAATATAATGACAGTAGATGGTAGACCAGGGTAATATAATGACAGTAGATGGTAGACCAGGGTAATATAATGACAGTAGATGGTAGACCAGGGTAATATAATGACAGTAGAGACCAGGGTAATATAATGACAGTAGATGGTAGACCAGGGTAATATAATGACAGTAGATGGTAGACCAGGGTAATATAATGCCAGTAGATGGTAGACCAGGGTAATATAATGACAGTAGATGGTAGACCAGGGTAATATAATGACAGTAGATGGTAGACCAGGGTAATATAATGACAGTAGATGGTAGACCAGGGTAATATAATGACAGTAGATGGTAGACCAGGGTAATATAATGACAGTAGATGGTAGACCAGGGTAATATAATGACAGTAGAGTAGACCAGGGTAATATAATGACAGTAGATGGTAGACCAGGGTAATATAATGACAGTAGATGGTAGACCAGGGGATATAATAATGACAGTGACAGTGTAGACCAGGGTAGATAATGACAGTAGATGGTAGACCAGGGTAATATAATGACAGTAGATGGTAGACCAGGGTAATATAATGACAGTAGATGGTAGACCAGGGTAATATAATGACAGTAGATGGTAGACCAGGGTAATATAATGACAGTAGATGGTAGACCAGGGTAATATAATGACAGTAGATGGTAGACCAGGGTAAATATAATGACAGTAGATGGTAGACCAGGGTAATATAATGACAGTAGACAGACCAGGGTAATATAATGAGTAGATGGTAGACCAGGGTAATATAATGACAGTAGATGGTAGACCAGGGTAATATAATGACAGTAGATGGTAGACCAGGGTAATATAATGACAGTAGATGGTAGACCAGGGTAATATAATGACAGTAGATGGTAGACCAGGGTAATATAATGACAGTAGATGGTAGACCAGGGTAATATAATGACAGTAGTAGACCAGGGTAATATAATGACAGTAGATGGTAGACCAGGGTAATATAATGACAGTAGATGGTAGACCAGGGTAATATAATGACAGTAGAGAGACCAGGGTAATATAATGACAGTAGATGGTAGACCAGGGTAATATAATGACAGTAGATGGTAGACCAGGGTAATATAATGACAGTAGATGGTAGACCAGGGTAATATAATGACAGTAGATGGTAGACCAGGGTAATATAATGACAGTAGATGGTAGACCAGGGTAATATAATGACAGTAGATGGTAGACCAGGGTGAAGTAATGACAGTTGATTGAATACCAGGGTAATATAAATGACAGTAGATGGTAGACCAGGGTAATTAATGACAGTAGATGGTAGACCAGGGTAATATAATGACAGTAAATGGTAGACCAGGGTAATATAATGACAGTAGATGGTAGACCAGGGTAATATAATGACAGTAGATGGTAGACCAGGGTAATATAATGACAGTAGATGGTAGACCAGGGTAATATAATGACAGTAGATGGTAGACCAGGGTAATATAATGACAGTAGATGGTAGACCAGGGTAATATAATGACAGTAGATGGTAGACCAGGGTAATATAATGACAGTAGAGATGGTAAGATAATGAGGGTAATATAATGATGAGTAGATGGTAGACCAGGGTAATATAATGACAGTAGATAGACCAGGGTAATATAATGACAGTAGATGGTAGACCAGGGTAATATAATGACAGTAGATGGTAGACCAGGGTAATATAATGACAGTAGATGGTAGACCAGGGAATATAATGACAGTAGATGGTAGACCAGGGTAATATAATGACAGTAGATGTAGACCAGGGTAATATAATGACCAGGTAGTAATATAATGACAGTAGATGGTAGACCAGGGTAATATAATGACAGTAGATGGTAGACCAGGGTAATATAATGACAGTAGATGGTAGACCAGGGTAATATAATGACAGTAGATGGTAGACCAGGGTAATATAATGACAGTAGATGGTAGACCAGGGTAATATAATGACAGTAGATGGTAGACCAGGGTAATATAATGACAGTAGAGACCAGGGTAATATAATGACAGTAGATGGTAGACCAGGGTAATATAATGACAGTAGATGGTAGACCAGGGTAATATATAATGACAGTAGAGTGTAGACCAGGGTAATATAATGACAGTAGATGGTAGACCAGGGTAATATAATGACAGTAGAGTAGACCAGGTAATATAATGACAGTAGGTAGACCAGGGTAATATAATGACAGTAGATGGTAGACCAGGGTAATATAATGACAGTAGATGGTAGACCAGGGTAATATAATGACAGTAGATGGTAGACCAGGGTAATATAATGACAGATAGATGGTAGACCAGGGTAATATAATGACAGTAGATGGTAGACCAGGGTAATATAATGACAGTAGATGGTAGACCAGGGTAATATAATGACAGTAGATGGTAGACCAGGGTAATATAATGACAGTAGATGGTAGACCAGGGTAATATAATGACAGTAGATGGTAGACCAGGGTAATATAATGACAGTAGATGGTAGACCAGGGTAATATAATGACAGTAGATGGTAGACCAGGGTAATATAATGACAGTAGATGGTAGACCAGGGTAATATAATGACAGTAGATGGTAGACCAGGGTAATATAATGACAGTAGATGGTAGACCAGGGTAATAAATGACAGTAGATGGTAGACCAGGGTAATAATGACAGTAGATGGTAGACCAGGGTAATATAATGACAGTAGATGGTAGACCAGGGTAATATAATGACAGTAGATGGTAGACCAGGGTAATATAATGACAGTAGATGGTAGACCAGGGTAATATAATGACAGTAGATGGTAGACCAGGGTAATATAATGACAGTAGATGGTAGACCAGGGTAATATAATGACAGTAGATGGTAGACCAGGGTAATATAATGACAGTAGATGGTAGACCAGGGTAATATAATGACAGTAGATGGTAGACCAGGGTAATATAATGACAGTAGATGGTAGACCAGGGTAATATAATGACAGTAGATGGTAGACCAGGGTAATATAATGACAGTAGATGGTAGACCAGGGTAATATAATGACAGTAGATGGTAGACCAGGGTAATATAATGACAGTAGATGGTAGACCAGGGTAATATAATGACAGTAGATAGACCAGGTAATATAATATATATGACAGTAGATGGTAGACCAGGGTAATATAATGACAGTAGATGGTAGACCAGGGTAATATAATGACAGTAGATGGTAGACCAGGGTAATATAATGACAGTAGAGACCAGGGTAGACCAGGGTAATATAATGACAATATAATGACAGTAGACCAGGGTAATATAATGACAGTAGATGGTAGACCAGGGTAATATAATGACAGTAGATGGTAGACCAGGGTAATATAATGACAGTAGATAGATGGACCAGGGTAATATAATGACAGTAGATGGTAGACCAGGGTAATATAATGACAGTAGATGGTAGACCAGGGTAATATAATGACAGTAGATAGACCAGGGTAATATAATGACAGTAGATGGTAGACCAGGGTAATATAATGACAGTAGATGGTAGACCAGGGTAATATAATGACAGTAGATGGTAGACCAGGGTAATATAATGACAGTAGATGGTAGACCAGGGTAATATAATGACAGTAGATGGTAGACCAGGGTAATATAATGACAGTAGATGGTAGACCAGGGTAATATAATGACAGTAGATAGATGACAGTAGACCAGGGTAATATAATGACAGTAGATGGTAGACCAGGGTAATATAATGACAGTAGATGGTAGACCAGGGTAATATAATGACAGTAGATGGTAGACCAGGGTAATATAATGACAGTAGATGGTAGACCAGGGTAATATAATGACAGTAGATGGTAGACCAGGGTAATATAATGACAGTAGATGGTAGACCAGGGTAATATAATGACAGTAGATGGTAGACCAGGGTAATATAATGACAGTAGATGGACCAGGGTAATATAATGACAGTGGTAGACCAGGGTAATATAATGACAGTAGATGGTAGACCAGGGTAATATAATGACAGTAGATGAGACCAGGGTAATATAATGACAGTAGATGGTAGACCAGGGTAATATAATGACAGTAGATGGTAGACCAGGGTAATATAATGACAGTAGATGGTAGACCAGGGTAATATAATGACAGTAGATGGTAGACCAGGGTAATATAATGACAGTAGATGGTAGACCAGGGTAATATAATGACAGTAGATGGTAGACCAGGGTAATATAATGACAGTAGATGGTAGACCAGGGTAATATAATGACAGTAGATGGTAGACCAGGGTAATATAATGACAGTAGATGGTAGACCAGGGTAATATAATGACAGTAGATGGTAGACCAGGGTAATATAATGACAGTAGATGGTAGACCAGGGTAATATAATGACAGTAGATGGTAGACCAGGGTAATATAATGACAGTAGATGGTAGACCAGGGTAATATAATGACAGTAGATGGTAGACCAGGGTAATATAATGACAGTAGATGGTAGACCAGGGTAATATAATGACAGTAGATGGTAGACCAGGGTAATATAATGACAGTAGATGGTAGACCAGGGTAATATAATGACAGTAGATGGTAGACCAGGGTAATATAATGACAGTAGATGGTAGACCAGGGTAATATAATAATGACAGTAGAGTAGACCAGGGTAATATAATGACAGTAGATGGTAGACCAGGGTAATATAATGACAGTAGATGGTAGACCAGGGTAATATAATGACAGTAGATGGTAGACCAGGGTAATATAATGACAGTAGATGGTAGACCAGGGTAATATAATGACAGTAGATGGTAGACCAGGGTAATATAATGACAGTAGATGGTAGACCAGGGTAATATAATGACAGTAGATGGTAGACCAGGGTAATATAATGACAGTAGATGGTAGACCAGGGTAATATAATGACAGTAGATGGTAGACCAGGGTAATATAATGACAGTAGATGGTAGACCAGGGTAATATAATGACAGTAGATGGTAGACCAGGGTAATATAATGACAGTAGATGGTAGACCAGGGTAATATAATGACAGTAGATGGTAGACCAGGGTAATATAATGACAGTAGATGGTAGACCAGGGTAATATAATGACAGTAGATGGTAGACCAGGGTAATATAATGACAGTAGATGGTAGACCAGGGTAATATAATGACAGTAGATGGTAGACCAGGGTAATATAATGACAGTAGATGGTAGACCAGGTAATATAATAATGACAGTGGTAGACCAGATGGTATAAGACCAGGGTAATATAATGACAGTAGATGGTAGACCAGGGTAATATAATGACAGTAGATGGTAGACCAGGGTAATATAATGACAGTAGATGGTAGACCAGGGTAATATAATGACAGTAGATGGTAGACCAGGGTAATATAATGACAGTAGATGGTAGACCAGGGTAATATAATGACAGTAGATGGTAGACCAGGGTAATATAATGACAGTAGATGGTAGACCAGGGTAATATAATGACAGTAGATGGTAGACCAGGGTAATATAATGACAGTAGATGGTAGACCAGGGTAATATAATGACAGTAGATGGTAGACCAGGGTAATATAATGACAGTAGATGGTAGACCAGGGTAATATAATGACAGTAGAGTAGATGGTAGACCAGGGACCAGGGTAATATAATGACAGTAGATGGTAGACCAGGGTAATATAATGACAGTAGATGGTAGACCAGGGTAATATAATGACAGTAGAGTAGACCAGGGTAATATAATGACAGTAGATGGTAGACCAGGGTAATATAATGACAGTAGATGGTAGACCAGGGTAATATAATGACAGTAGAGTGTAGACCAGGTAATATATATAATGACAGTAGATGGTAGACCAGGGTAATATAATGACAGTAGATGGTAGACCAGGGTAATATAATGACAGTAGATGGTAGACCAGGGTAATATAATGACAGTAGATGGTAGACCAGGGTAATATAATGACAGTAGATGGTAGACCAGGGTAATATAATGACAGTAGATGGTAGACCAGGGTAATATAATGACAGTAGATGGTAGACCAGGGTAATATAATGACAGTAGATGGTAGACCAGGGTAATATAATGACAGTAGATGGTAGACCAGGGTAATATAATGACAGTAGATGGTAGACCAGGGTAATATAATGACAGTAGATGGTAGACCAGGGTAATATAATGACAGTAGATGGTAGACCAGGGTAATATAATGACAGTAGATGGTAGACCAGGGTAATATAATGACAGTAGATGGTAGACCAGGGTAATATAATGACAGTAGATGACAGTAATATAATGACAGTAGAGACCAGGGTAATATAATGACAGTAGATGGTAGACCAGGGTAATATAATGACAGTAGATGGTAGACCAGGGTAATATAATGACAGTAGATGGACCAGGGACCAGGGTAATATAATGACAGTAGATGGTAGACCAGGGTAATATAATGACAGTAGATGGTAGACCAGTAATATAATGACAGTAGATGGTAGACCAGGGTAATATAATGACAGTAGATGGTAGACCAGGGTAATATAATGACAGTAGATGGTAGACCAGGGTAATATAATGACAGTAGATGGTAGACCAGGGTAATATAATGACAGTAGATGGTAGACCAGGGTAATATAATGACAGTAGATGGACAGTAGAGACCAGGGTAATATAATGACAGTAGATGGTAGACCAGGGTAATATAATGACAGTAGATGGTAGACCAGGGTAATATAATGACAGTAGATGGTAGACCAGGGTAATATAATGACAGTAGATGGTAGACCAGGGTAATATAATGACAGTAGATGGTAGACCAGGGTAATATAATGACATATAGATGGTAGACCAGGGTAATATAATGACAGTAGATGGTAGACCAGGGTAATATAATGACAGTAGATGGTAGACCAGGGGTAATATAATGACAGTAGATGGTAGACCAGGGTAATATAATGACAGTAGATGGTAGACCAGGGTAATATAATGACAGTAGATGGTAGATCAGGGTAATATAATGACAGTAGATGGTAGACCAGGGTAATATAATGACAGTAGATGGTAGACCAGGGTAATATAATGACAGTAGATGGTAGACCAGGGTAATATAATGACAGTAGAGGTAGACCAGGGTAATATAATGACAGTAGATGGTAGACCAGGGTAATATAAGGACAGTAGATGGTAGACCAGGGAAATATAATGACAGTAGATGGTAGACCAGGGTAATATAATGACAGTAGAGGGTAGACCAGGGTAATAGACCAGGGTAAATGACAGTAGATAGACCAGGGTAATATAATGACAGTAGATGGTAGACCAGGGTAATATAATGACAGTAGATGGTAGACCAGGGTAATATAATGACAGTAGATAGATCAGGGAAATATAATGACAGTAGATGGTAGACCAGGGTAATATAATGACAGTAGATGGGAGACCAGGGTAATATAATGACAGTAGATGGTAGACCAGATGGTAATATAATGACAGTAGATGGTAGACCAGGTAATATAATGACAGTAATGACCAGGGTAATATAATGACAGTAGATGGTAGACCAGGGTAATATAATGACAGTAGATGGTAGACCAGGGTAATATAATGACAGTAGATGGTAGACCAGGGTAATATAATGACAGTAGATGGTAGACCAGGGTAATATAATGACAGTAGATGGTAGACCAGGGTAATATAATGACAGTAGATGGTAGACCAGGGTAATATAATGACAGTAGATGGTAGACCAGGGTAATATAATGACAGTAGATGGTAGACCAGGGTAATATAATGACAGTAGATGGTAGACCAGGGTAATATAATGACAGTAGATGGTAGACCAGGGTAATATAATGACAGTAGAGACCAGGGTAATATAATGACAGTAGAGTGTAGACCAGGGTAATATAATGACAGAAGATGTTAGACCAGGGTAATATAATGACAGTAGATGGTAGACCAGGGTAATATAATGACAGTAGATGGTAGACCAGGGTAATATAATGACAGTAGATGGTAGACCAGGGTAACATAATGACAGTAGATGGTAGACCAGGGTAATATAATGACAGTAGATGGTAGACCAGGGTAATATAATGACAGTAGATGGTAGACCAGGGTAATATAATGACAGTAGATGGTAGACCAGGGTATATATAATGACCAGTAGATGGTAGACAGGGTAGACCAGGGTAATATAATGACAGTAGATGGTAGACCAGGGTAATATAATGACAGTAGATGGTAGACCAGGGTAATATAATGACAGTAGATGGTAGACCAGGGTAATATAATGACAGTAGAGGGGAGACCATGGTAATATAATGACAGTAGATGGTAGACCAGGGTAATACAATGACAGTAGATGGTAGACCAGGGTAATATAATGACAGTAGAGACCATGGTAATATAATGACAGTAGATGGTAGACCAGGGTAATATAATGACAGTAGATGGTAGACCAGGGTGATATAATGACAGTAGAGTGTAGACCAGGGTAATATAATGACAGAAGATGTTAGACCAGGGTAATATAATGACAGTAGATGGTAGACCAGGGTAATATAATGACAGTAGATGGTAGACCAGGGTAACATAATGACAGTAGAGCCCTATAGAGCCCTATTCCCTATATAGTGCACTACTTTAGACCAGAGCCCTATTCCCTATATAGTGGTACTACTTTAGACCAGAGCCCTATTCCCTATATAGTGCACTACTTTAGACCAGAGCCCTATTCCCTATATAGTGCACTACTTTTAGACCAGAGTCCTATTCCCTATATAGTGCACTACTTTTAGACCAGGGCCCTATTCCCTATATAGTGCACTACTTTTAGACCAGAGTCCTATTCCCTATATAGTGCACTACTTTTAGACCAGGGCCCTATTCCCTATATAGTGCACTACTTTATACTACAGCCCTATTCCCTATATAGTGCACTACTTTTAGACCAGAGTCCTATTCCCTATATAGTGCACTACTTTATACTACAGCCCTATTCCCTATATAGTGCACTACTTTTAGACCAGAGTCCTATTCCCTATATAGTGCACTACTTTATACTACAGCCCTATTCCCTATATAGTGCACTACTTTATACTACAGCCCTATTCCCTATATAGTACACTACTTTAGACCAGAGCCCTATTCCCTATATAGTGCACTACTTTAGACCAGGGCCCTATTCCCTATATAGTGCACTACTTTAGACCAGAGCCCTATAGAGCCCTATTCCCTATATAGTGCACTACTTTAGACCAGAGCCCTATTCCCTATATAGTGGTACTACTTTAGACCAGAGCCCTATTCCCTATATAGTGCACTACTTTAGACCAGAGCCCTATTCCCTATATAGTGCACTACTTTTAGACCAGAGTCCTATTCCCTATATAGTGCACTACTTTTAGACCAGGGCCCTATTCCCTATATAGTGCACTACTTTATACTACAGCCCTATTCCCTATATAGTGCACTACTTTTAGACCAGAGTCCTATTCCCTATATAGTGCACTACTTTATACTACAGCCCTATTCCCTATATAGTGCACTACTTTATACTACAGACCTATTCCCTATATAGTACACTACTTTAGACCAGAGCCCTATTCCCTATATAGTACACTACTTTAGACCAGAGCCCTATTCCCTATATAGTGCACTACTTTAGACCAGGGCCCTATTCCCTATATAGTGCACTACTTTAGACCAGAGCCCTATTCCCTATATAGTGGTACTACTATAGACCAGAGCCCTATTCCCTATATAGTGCACTACTTTAGACCAGAGCCTGGCACCCTATTCCCTATATAGTACACTACTTTAGACCAGAGCCCTATTCCCTATATAGTGCACTACTTTAGACCAGACCCTGGCACCCTATTCCCTATATAGTGCACTACTTTAGACCAGAGTCCTATTCCCTTCATAGTGCCCTACTTTAGACCAGATCCTGGCACCCTATTCCCTATATAGTACACTACTTTAGACCAGAGCCTGGCCTAGTATAGGATGCCATTTGAGATTGATCCTTTGCCCTCCAGAAAACCGTCTGTATAGTTTTGACACCGCTATGTGCAGATAATATCCCAGAGGTATCTTTCTAATAGTTACAGTCTCACCCCTGTGATTATTCAGTTGAAGTCTTTGCTATTGAGCCAGAATGGTGTGTTTATGCTGTTGTGAACATCTGAACAGGGGAAATGGTGTGGAAATGAGAAGCCATTTTGGAGCAGCCTAATGACCAAGCCTAGTGGACCAGTGCTCTCTCTGTTCCTTTCTTCTCCTCCCTATCACTCCTGTCTCCTCCTACCCCCACTGTCCTCTCTCCTCTCTGGTACAAATATTCCTCAGTCTCTCTGTTTCTTTTCTTCTCCTCCCTATCACTCACTGTCTCCTAACCCCCACTGTCCTCTCTCCTCTCTGGTACAAATATTCCTCAGTCTCTCTGTTTCTTTTCTTCTCCTCCATATCACTCACTGTCTCCTAACCCCCACTGTCCTCTCTCAGCTGATCCAATGAGAGAGAAGAATAAACTTTATGATTCGCATACTTCATTTGTATTTCTGAAAGTAGCACTCAAGAGCCAAAACGGGAACAGAAATAGGGGACAAGGTCATAAATGTGTAGCACGTCAATTCCCTCCCTCCCTCCCTCCCTCCCTCCCTCCCTCCCTCCCTCCCTCCCTCCCTCCCTCCCTCCCTCCATGGGAAACATGGGTTAACATTGCCAAAACAAGTGAAGTAGATAATATACAAAAGGGAAATAAACAATAAAAATGAACACTAAACATTTCGCTCATAGAAGTTCCAAAATAATAAAGACATTTCAAATGTCATTATGTATACATACAGTGTTGCAACGATGTGAAAATACTTAAAGTACAAAAAGGGAAAATAAATAAGCATAAATATGGGTTGTATTTACAATGGTGTTTGTTTTTCACTGGTTGCCCTTTTCTTGTGGCAACAGGTCACAAATCTTGCTGCTGTGATGGCACACTGTGGTATTTCACCCAGTAGATTTGATCAAAATTGGGATTGTTTTCAAAATCTTTGTGGATCTGTGTAATCTGAGGGAAATATTGGGCAGGAGGTTAGGAAGTGCAGCTCAGTTTCCACCTCATTTTGTGGGCAGTGTGTCCTGCACTTAGCCTGTCTTCTCTTGAAAGCCAGGTCTGCCTTTGGATGCCTTTCTCAATAGCAAGGCTATGCTCACTGAGTCTGTACATAGTCAAAGCTTTCCTTATATTTGGGTCAGTCACAGTGGTCAGGTATTCTGCCTCTGTGTACTCTCTTTCCAATGTGTCAAGTAATTAACTTTTTGTTTTCTCATGATTTGGTTGGGTCTAATTGTGTTGCTGTCCTGGGGCTTTTTGGGGTCTGTTTGTGTTTGTGAACAGAGCCCCAGAACCAGCTTGCTTAGGGACTCTTCTCCAGGTTCATCTCTCTGTAGGTGATTAAAGGTATGGAAGGTTTGGGAATCGCTTTGTTTTAGGTGGTTGTAGAATTTAACGTTCTTTTCTGGATTTTGATAATTAGTGGGTATCGGCCTAATTCTGCTCTGCATTATTTGGTGTTCTACGTTGTACACAGAGGATATTTTTGCAGAATTCTGCGTGCAGAGTCTCAATTTGGTGTTTGTCCCATTTTGTGAAGTCTTGGTTGGTGAGCAGACCCCAGACCTCACAACCATAAAGGGCAATGGGCTCTATGACTGATTCAATTATTTTTAGCCAGATCCTAATTGGAATGTCAAATTTTATGTTCCTTTTGATGGCATAGAATGCCCTTCTTGTCTTGTCTCTCAGATCGTTCACAGCTTTGTGGAAGTTACCTGTGGCACTGATGTTTAGGCCAAGGGATGTATAGTTTCTTGTGTGCTCTAGGGCAACAGTGTCTAGATGGAATTTGTATTTGTGGTCCTGGTGACTGGACCTTTTTTGGAAAACCATTTTGGTCTTTTTTATTTATTTATTTTATTTTATTTATCCGTTATTTTACCAGGTAAGTTGACTGAGAACATGTTCTCATTTGCAGCAACGACCTGGGGAATAGTTACAGGGGAGAGGAGGGGGATTAAAGGAGGGGATTAAATCTCTTACTGAGATTTACTGTCAGGGCTCAGGTCTGACAGAATCAGTGCAGAAAATCTAGGTGCTGCTGTAGGCCCTCATTGGTTGGGGAGAGAAGCACCAGATAATCAGCAAACAGTAGACATTTGACTTCAGATTCTAGTAGGGTGAGGCTAGACTGTTCTAGTGCCCTCGCCCATTCGTTGATATACAGTTGAAGTCAGAAGTTCACATACACTTCGGTTGGAGTCATTAAAACTCATTTTTCAACAACTTCACAACTCCCTCAACAGATTTCTTGTTAACTAACTATAGTTTTGGCAAGTCGGTTAGGACATCTACTTTGTGCATGACACAAGTTATTTTTCCAACAATTGTTCACAGACAGATTTTTTCACTTATAATTCCAGAAAATTATGTCATGGCTTCAGAAGCTTCTGATAGGCTATTTGACATCATTTGCGTCAAGTGGAGGTGTACCTGTGGATATATTGCAAGGCCTAGTTTCAAACTCAGTGCCTCTTTGCTTGACATCATGGGAAAATCAAAAGAAATCAGCCAAGACCTTAGAAAAAAAATGGTTGACCTCCATAAGTCTGGTTCATCCTTGGGAGCAATTTCCAAACACCTGAAGGTACCATGTTCATCTGTACAAACAATAGCACCAAGTATAAACACCATGGGACCACGCAGCCTTCATACCGCTCAGGAAGGAGACGCGTTCTGTCTCCTAAAGAGGAACGTACTTTGGTGCGAAAAGTGCAAATCAATCCCAGAACAACAGCAAAGGACTTTGTGAAGATGCTGGAGGAAACTGGTACAAAAGTATCTATATCCACAGTAAAACGAGTCCTATACCGACAAAATCTGAAAGGCCGCTCAGCAAGGAAGAAGCCACTGCTCCAAAACCACCATTAAAAGCCGAGCTACAGTTTGCAACTGCACATGTGGACAAATATCTTACTTTTTGGAAAATGTCCTCTGGTCTGATGAAACAAAAATAGAACTGTATGGCCATAATGACCATCGTTATGTTTGGAGGAAAAAGGGGGACGCTTGCAAGGCGAAGAACACCATCCCGACCGTGAAGCACAGGGGTGGCAGCATCATGTTGTGGGGGTGCTTTGCTGCAGGAGGGACTGGTGCACTTCACAAAATAGATGGCTTCATCAGGGAAAAAATGACATGGATAAATTATGTGGAAGCAACATCTCAAGACATCAGTCGGGAAGTTAAAGCTTGGTCGCAAATGGGTCTTCCTCATGGGCAATGACCCCAAGCATACTTCCAAAGTTGTAGCAAAATGGCTTAAGGACAACAAGTCAAGGTTTTGGAGTGGCCATCACAAAGCCCTGACCTCAGTCCTATAGAACATTTGTGGGCGGAACTGAAAAAGCGTGTGCGAGCAAGGAGGCCTTACAAACCTGACTCAGTTACACCAGCTCTGTCAGGAGGAATGGTCCAAAATTCACCCAACCTATTGTGGGAAGCTTGTAGAAGGCTACCTGAAACGTTTGACCCAAGTTAAACAATTTAAAGGCAATGCTACCAAATACTAATTGAGTGTATGTAAACTTCTGACCCACTGGAAATGTGATGAAAGAAATAAAAGCTGAAATAAATCATTGTCTCTACTATTATTCTGACATTTCACATTCCTAAAATAAAGTGGTGATCCTAACTGACCTAAAACAAGGAACTTTAACTCGGATTAAATGTCAGGAATTGTGGAAAACTGAGTTTCAATGTATTTGGCTAAGGTGTATGTTTTAGTATAGCCAATTGGAATTTTTTTGTCTGTATATTTTATAATTTCATTGTGGATACCATCAACACCACAAGCCTTTGTTCATTCAAGGTAACTGGGGATTCCAGTGGGTTCTGGTAATCTTTAATAGTTGATTGTAAGACTTGTATTTAATCATGTAGCAGGGTCAGTCTTCTTCTTTCACGTTATCCAATAGCCTGACGGCAGAGTCAGGATTTGGTGGAAGCACCATGAAGCCATGGACCCATCCTGCCTGGTGATGGTGGTGTAACTCCGTCCAATCATCAGCAACTGCGTGATGCCATTAAGTCAGCATCCCTGTGGAACATTTAACAACTTGTAGAATCCACACCCTGAAGAATTCAGGCTGTTCTGGTTGTCTGTTGTTGATAACACGTACGAAGTAATGTCAGGGAGAACCTGACCTGGGAGTTGTGATTTTTTGTATTCAAGTCAGTTTAGAACAAATTCTTATTTTCAATGACGGCCTAGGAACAGTGGGTTAACTGCCTGTTCAGGGGCAGAACGACAGATTTGTACCTTGTCAGCTCGGGGGTTTGAACTTGCAACCTTCCGGTTACTAGTCCAACGCTCTAACCACTAGGCTACGCTGCCGCCCCAATGTAACTATATGTCAGATCTGTGATTATTATAAACAAGTTTTTTTAGCCTTTATTTAACTAAGTCAGTTAAAGAACAAATTCTTATTTACAGTGACGGCCTACCAAAAGTGGTGATTTCTGTAGAAGGGTATGTGTACTTACAAGAACATGATATTAGATGTTTTAATTATTATTGGGCCAGATTTAGTCAGATCATTGAAGTTCTCTTCTCTCACATATAGTGTGTTGGATTTTCATTTTCTTTTTTTTTTAACCTCATAAATGTATCAATTTGACATCAATTTATGTTGGAAGGTAAAATCTAATCATGGATTTGACTGTAAATATGTTATAAAGAGACAACCCACACACAAATCTCATTCACTCTAACTTAGAGTCTTAATTAACATAACTAAGCCCACACTGAGAGGAGAACACATCCCTTCTTAATTACCAAAAACCCAAATCAGCCTCCCACAAACCGGATGTTTACAACCATGGGTGAAACCATGTGGTTGAAAAAAAAAAACGGGTAAATTCCAGAAATTGTTAAACCTCCTGCCACACCCCCCTCATAAATTATGAGATGTGAAATACAGTTTGACAGTTTAAACGCTACATGAATTACACATGTGCCTTAATAACAAACCCGTACGTAGACAATAGAGACCCATCCACTTAGCTAGTTGTGGCTGGGGGGTTGTTATAGCCTCTCTTTGACATTAACTTGCCAAGTGTGTCTGGGTAAGACTCCTCTAATAATACTAAAATATTACTCTCTAGAATTTGTCTTTCAGCATCAGCAGAACTCAGCCTGACTCTCTTCTGCCAGTCCAACAAGGAGAATGGTCTAATGTCTCCCATCAAAAAGCCGACCCAAGCAAGCACAGGTTACACCTGAAGCATGGGGACTTGGTATGTAAAGACACTTGGTATGTAAAGACACTTGGTATGTAAAGACACTTGGTATGTAAAGACACTTGGTATGTAAAGAGACTTGGTATGTAAAGAGACTTGGTATGTAAAGAGACTTGGTATGTAAAGACACTTGGTATGTAAAGAGACTTGGTATGTAAAGACACTTGGTATGTAAAGAGACTTGGTATGTAAAGAGACTTGGTATGTAAAGACACTTGGTATGTAAAGACACTTGGTATGTAAAGAGACTTGGTATGTAAAGAGACTTGGTATGTAAAGAGACTTGGTATGTAAAGAGACTTGGTATGTAAAGACACTTGGTATGTAAAGACACTTGGTATGTAAAGACATCAACTCTGTGGAATTTGGAGTTTGTGACATCAACTCTGTGTGGAATTTGGAGTTTGTGACATCAACTCTGTGTGGAATTTGGACTTTGTGACATCAACTCTGTGTGGAATTTGGACTTTGTGACATCAACTCTGTGTGGAATTTGGACTTTGTGACATCAACTCTGTGGAATTTGGAGTTTGAAATAGACTGATCCAATAGCATAACCCAGAAGTATGTACCTCAAACAGACGATTGTGTTGGTACTCATTTGGCTAAGACCAGTTTATTATTAATCACCCATTCTGAAACTGACTGTATCTCCTTCTTTAGAACGTCTGAGAGCTCACTGGCTTTGGGTGCTGACGTTGCAGAGTGTGGAATCATGCACATACATAGTCGTTCTAGCTTTGTGTAAGGCCAATGGCATATTATTTGTAAAAAATAATAATAGAGAAGAATCACGGCCCAAGGCAACTGCGCTGAAGGACACCGCCAAACACAGAAATACAAAACATAGAACAAAAACATAGATTGCCCACCCCAACTCACGCCCTGACCAAACTAAAACAGAGCCATAAAAAAGGAACTAAGGTCAGGACATGACACCCTCCTTTAAGGTTTGGTAATGGCGTCAGAGGGGGATGTCTGACGTTTTATTGGCTTCTAACCAACTGTGCTATTTCGTATCGTTTGTAATTTATTCTGTACATAAAGTTGCTGCTCTCGTCTCTCATGACCGAAAAGAGCTTCTGGACATTACTCTCCTCGAACTGGGCAAAGATTCTTTTTTTTCTTTAATTACTCCGAGGCCGAAGGATATACTACTTTCAGGAGACTAGGCCCAAATCACCGTCATTTGCGTGGAGAAAAGTTACCAGATACCGAGCGAGACGGTTTGGGTGTCTTGTGAGTATTCGGAGGCGTGTGAGTAAATTGGCACTACCATCCATTCTATTCAGCAACGTGCAATTACTGGAAAACAAACAGGATGATCTGCGGTCGATCCAACGGGACATTAAAAACGGTAATATCGTATGTTTCACAGAGTTGTGGCTGAACGATGACAAGAATATTATAGAGCTGGCTGGGTTTTCGACGCATCGGGCAGGACAGGGCAGCTATGTCTGGTAAGACCCATCGATGCTGTTGCCATCGTGACCAGTGAACTGACATAAGGCGGAGCTTTACCTAGCATGGACTTGTAGATGACCTGGAGCCAGTGGGTCTGGCGACGAATATGTAGCGAGGGCCAGCCGACTAGAGCATACAGGTCGCAGTGGTGGGTGGTATAAGGTGCTTTAGTAACAAAACAGATGGCACTGTGATAAACTGCATCCAGGTTGTATTGGAAGCTATTTTGTAGATGACATCGCCGAAGTCGAGGATCGGTAGGATAGTCAGTTTTACTAGGGTAAGTTTGGCGGAGTGAGTGAAGGAGGCTTTGTTGCGAAATAGAAAGCCGACTAGATTTGATTTTAGATTGATGATGTTTGATATGAGTCTGGAAGGAGAGTTTAAGGTCTAGCCAGACACCTGATGCTAGTCGGGCGTGCGGGTGCAGGCAGCGAACGGTTGAAAAGCATGCATTTGGTTTTACTAGCATTTAAGAGCAGTTGGAGGCCACGGAAGGAGTGTTGTATGGCATCGAAGCTCGTTTGGAGGTTAGATAGCACAGTGTCCAAGGAAGGGCCAGAGGTATACAGAATGGTGTCGTATGCGTAGAGGTGGATCAGGAAATCGCCCGAAGCAAGAGCAACAACATTGATATATATACAGAGAAAAGAGTCGGCCCGAGAATTGAACCCTGTGACACCCCCATAGAGACTGCCAGAGGACTGGACAACATGCCCTCCGATTTGACACACTGAACTCTGTCTGCAAAGTAGTTGGTGAACCAGGCAAGGCAGTCATTAGAGAAACCGAGCCTACTGAGTCTGCCGATAAGAATATGATGATTGACAGAGTCAAAAGCTTTGGCCAGGTCGATGAAGACGGCTGCACAGTACTGTCTTTTATCGATGGCGGTTATGATATCATTTAGTACCTTGAGCGTGGCTGAGGTGCACCTGTGACCAGCTCGGAAACCAGATTGCACAGCAGAGAAGGTACGGTGGGATTCGAGATGGTCAGTGATCTGTTTGTTGACTTGGCTTTCGAAGACCTTAGATAGGCAGGGCAGGATGGATATAGGTCTGTAACAGTTTGGGTCCAGGGTGTCCCTCCCTTTGAAGAGGAGGATGACCGTGGCAGCTTTCCAATCCTTGGGGATCTCAGACGATACGAAAGAGAGGTTGAACAGGCTGGTAATAGGGGTTGCGGCGGATAGTTTCAGAAATAGAGGGTATAGATTGTCAAGCCCAGCTGATTTGTATGGGTCCAGGTTATGCAGCTCTTTCAGAACATCCTCTATCTGGATTTGGGTAAAGGAGAAGCTGGGGAGGCTTGGGCGAGTAGCTGTGGGGGTGGGGGGGGGGTGAAGCTTTTGGCCGAGGTTGGAGTAGCCAGGAGGAAGGCATGGCCAGCCGTTGAGAAATGCTTATTGAAGTTTTTGATTATCATGGATTTATCGGTGGTGACCGTGTTGCCTAGCCTCAGTGCAGTGGGCAGCTGGGAGGAGGTGCTCTTGTTCTGCATGGACATTACAGTGTCCCAGAACTTTTTGGAGTTAGAGCTACAGGATGCAAATTTCTGCTTGAAAAAAGCTGGCCTTTGCTTTCCTGACTGACTGCGTGTATTGGTTCCTGACTTCCCTGAACAGTTGCATATCGCAGGGACTATTCGATGCTATTGCAGTCCGCCACAGGATGTCTTTGTGCTGGTCGAGGGCAGTCAGGTCTGGAGTGAACCAAGGGCTATATCTGTTCTTAGTTCTGCATTTTTTTGAACGGAGCATGCTTATCTAAGATGGTGAGGAAGTTACTTTTAAAGAATGATCAGGCATCCTCAACTGACGGGATGAGGTCCATATCCTTCCAGGATACCCGGGCCAGGTCGATTAGAAAGGCCTGCTGGCTGAAGTGTTTTAGGGAGCGTTTGACAGTGATGAGGGGGTGGTCGTTTGACCGCGGACCCGTAGCGGATACAGGCAATGAGGCAGTGATCACTGAGATCCTGATTGAAGACAGCGGAGGTGTATTTGGAGGGCCAGTTGGTCAGGATAATGTCTATGAGGGTGCCCATGTTTACAGATTTAGGGTTGTACCTGGTGGGTTCCTTGATGATTTGTGTGAGATTGAGGGCATCTAGCTTAGGATGTAGGACTGCCGGGGTGTTAAGCATATCCCAGTTTAGGTCACCTAACAGAACAAACTCTGAAGCTAGATGGGGGGCGATCAACTCATAAATGGTGTCCAGGGCACAGCTGGGAGCTGAGGGGGGTCGGTAGCAGGCGGCAACAGTGAGAGACTTATTTCTGGAGAGAGTAATTTTTTAAATTAGTAGTTCGAACTGTTTGGGTATGGACCTGGAAAGTATGACATTACCTTGCAGGCTATCTCTGCAGTAGACTGCAACTCCTCCCCCTTTGGCAGTTCTATCTTGCCGAAAAAAAATGTTATAGTTGGGTATGGAAATCTCAGAATTTTTGGTGGCCTTCCTAAGCCAGGACTCAGGGTTGGCAGAGTGTGCTAAAGCAGTGAGTAAAACAAACTTAGGGAGGAGGCTTCTGATGTTGACATGCATGAAACAAAGGCTTTTTCGATCACAGAAGTCAACAAATGAGGGTGCCTGGGGACATGCAGGGCCTGGGTTTACCTCCAC
The DNA here is from genome assembly GCF_018296145.1 of Oncorhynchus tshawytscha. Classification (NCBI taxonomy): domain Eukaryota; kingdom Metazoa; phylum Chordata; class Actinopteri; order Salmoniformes; family Salmonidae; genus Oncorhynchus; species Oncorhynchus tshawytscha. The sequence goes on along the minus strand of NC_056429.1, from coordinate 3,749,453 downwards.
ATCACCCGCGGAACAGAGGAGGAGTAGGATGAGGGTGCGGCTAAAGGCTATCAAAACTGGTCGCCTAGAGCGTTGGGGACAAAGAATAAAAGGAGCAGATTTCTGGGCGTGGTAGCTTCACGGTCGTTATTTGTTTATTTGGTTTTGTACAGTTTACTTTGTGTTTTTTGTCGTCATCTATTAAATGATGCATTCACACGACGCTGCACTTTGGTCCGCTTCTTACGAAGATTGTGACATCTGGATTAGCATAGGGCTAACGTGTGCCAGGTTATCTTATGAGACCAGGTACAATGTAGCATTCTGCACGTGATACTACGACAACCATTTTAATTAGCTGATGTTTAAACTTAATCTTGAACTTAAACTTAATCTTGAATTTAACCTTGAACTTAAACTTTTTCTAATGTTCGCAAGTATGGCCCCCCCTGTGTTTCTCATCTACAGACCACTGGGTCCAGTGTTGATTTTCTCCATCACTCCAGCTTTCCTGAAATTGCTTTCTTCTTCTTTTTAATTAAAGAAGACCTATGGGTGATTGCAAAAACAATCGCCTGAGTGTGTGTGTGTGTGTGTGTGTGTGTGTGTGTGTGTGTGTGTGTGTGTGTGTGTGTGTGTGTGTGTGTGTGTGTGTGTGTGTGTGTGTGTGTGTGTCTGTCTGTCTAAATTATCTTTGTAACTACATTATATCATTTCAGAGGACTGGGGAAGAAAACCCAGCAGACCACCTGGTTAAATTATTCTTTCAGAAAAGCAATCTAATGTTATAACATCCCTGAAGACAAGCTCCATACAAATAATTACACAACAAAAAACAAATAACACTGTAGTGGTCAGAGTGGGGCTGTTTTACCCTACAGGACACATCAAAGGCTAGAGATGGAGGGCCAATCCAAGGCCGAGATGAAGCGTGCTTGACATTTTAAAGGCTAATTTCCAATTGTGCCAACAACTGCAGTGTTTATATCTAATGGGATCTCCATGAAAGTGGTAACAGTCCTACGGATTGAATCCCAGCCAAAGGTAATGGCAACCGGGATGAGCCTTGCTCTGTTCCCCCCAAACACTGGAGAGAACGTATCATTGACCAACCAACTGCCTCATCTAAAGCCCATTCTGGTTGCTATAGACCACCAAGTGCTAACAGTCAGTATCTGGATAATGTTAAATACTGTTGTAGTAATATGGCTACAGGTTCATCTGCCTCAACCTAAAGCCCATTCTGGTCGGAAGCTGCTATAGACCACAGAGTGCTAACAGTCAGTATCTGGATAATATGTGTGAAATGCTTGATAATGTATGTGATATCAACAGAGAAGTATATTTTCTGGCTGACCTTAATATTGACTGGCTTTTCATCAAGCTGCCCACTCAAGAAAAAAACCTTAACTGTAATCAGTCAACCTACCAGGGTAGTTACAAACAGCACAGGAATGAAATCATCAACATGTATGGATCACATCTTTACTATTGCTGCAGAAATGTGCTTTAAAGCAGTATCTAAAGCCATCAGATCACAATATAGTAGCCATATCTAGGAAAACAAAAGTTCCAAAGGCTCGTCCTAGTATGGTGTATAACAGGTCATACAATATGCTCCGTAGTGATTCCTATGTTGATGATGTAAAGAATATTTGCTGGTCTGCACTTTACACAGTTGTGACCGACTGGCTCGATTCGGTAGGAAAATTTGAAATAGTTTTTTTTACATTGGATTAAACTCTACAGAGTTAGAAAATGGTATATCATACACTACAGTTGAGGAACAATGGGAAAGTAATTCTGCTTTGAAAGTTGATAAACTTGTAACCTTACCTTTGAGAAAATGGCCCTTGAATATTTTGGCACTTACTGGAGAGCTCTTCTTTATCTAGACCCACTCAGCTTCGTTCACATCCTCTTAACTTCTTATGGTATAGGGGACGCCAGCATCCCACTTGGCCAAAAGCCAGGGAAAATGCATCGCGGCAAAATCAACTAAAATGATATAAAAATCAAACGTTCATTAAATCACACATGTAAGATACTCAATTAAAGCTACACTCGTTGTGAATCCAGCCAACATGTCAGATTTTAAAAAGGCTTTTCGGGCAAAAGCATAAGAAGCTATTATCTGATGATAGCACAACAGTAAACAAAGAGGGTGGCATATTTCAACCCTGGAGAGCTCTTCTTTGTCTAGACCCCTTCAGCTTCGCTCACATCCTCTTAAGAGCTTTAGCCCCACAATCTCTTTAAGGATGCAGATGTGAGGCTATGTACTAAACAACCAAGCATTTCAAGGCTAAAGGTTAAAGGTTAAAACTACTGGTGTGTTCATCAATTTAATTTGGAGTGCCAGAGTGCGCTCTGGGCGTTCGTAAATTCAGAGTGTTGTCAGATTGGCCGTTCGTAAATTCGGAGCTTTCATTCTCGGACACTGGGCGCTCTGGACGAAAAGTAGGGTTGATCCGAGATTCTGATTCTGATCTAAAAACAGCAGTCAAGCACCCAAGCTAACTGGCTCACGTTGGCTGGTTTGCTAGCTACTTCCAGACACAAATGAGAGAACAGCTCACTCTGACTGTTTTATTCTGGCACACTGAGATGAGAGTGCTCTGAGATCGATACAGTTGTCAAAGTGACATCATAAACATACCATTGATATAGGTACTTGCAAAGTGGTACTCTCTTGTAAAGACATTTAGCTAGCTAGCTAAACAATTAACCATAATCCCAACTCATAATGTTTCTACCCTGCATGAATCTGCAGGTAGCCAACCAGGTTCAATGTTAGCTAGCTAACATTAGGCTATAAATAGCAATGTAATTGGCTCTGAGATACGAAATAATATAAATATACAGATCTCAGATCTCAGATCAATTGTTGCTTGTACAAGCATTTCGCTACACTCGCATTAACATCTGCTAACCATGTGTATGTGACAAATAACATTTGATTTGATTTGTACAACTGATTGGCAAACATACTGCAAATTGAGAAAGCATTTGACTAAATGAAATAAAAATAAAATAGAAATAAAAAGAAGAAGAAACTATACTATGATTATATAAAGAATGATAGTAAAAAGCTTCGGAGCACCTTAAATGACATCTTTGGAAAAAAAAGTAAACTCAGCTCCATTGTTCATTGAATCAGATGGCTCGTTCATCACAAAACCAACTGATATTGCCAACTACTTTAATGATTTTTTTCCTGTGCAAGATTATCAGACTTAGGCATGACATGCCAGCAACAAATGCTGACACTACACATCCAAGTATATCTGACCAAATTATGAAAGACTAACATTGTAATTTTGAATTCTGTAAAATGAGTGTGGAAGAGGTGCAATTATGAAAGACTAACATTGTAATTTTGAATTCTGTAAAATGAAGAGGTGCATTTTGTTTTTGTTTTCTATCAACGATGACAAGCCACCAGGGTCTGACAACGTGGATGGAAAATTACATGATGATAATAGCGGACGATATTTCCACTCCTATTTGCCATATCTTCAATCTAAGCCTACTAGAAAGTGTGTGCCCTCAGGCCTGGAGGGAAGCAAAAGTCATTCCCCTACCTAAGAATAGAAGAAACCTCTTTACCGACTGAACTAGCTGACCAATCAGCCAGTTACTAACCCTTAGTAAAGTTTTGGAAGAAATGGTGTTTGACAAGATACAATGCTATTTTACAGTAAACAATTTGACAACAAACATTCTGCACGCTTTTAGGGAAGGACATTCAACATGCACGGCACTTAAACAAATGACTGATGATTGGCTGGGAGACATTTATGATACAAATATTGTGGGAGCTTTTTTTACTAGACTTCAAGTGCAGCTTTTGACACTATCAATCATAGTCTGCTGCTGGAAAAAAGTTTGTGTTATGGATTTACACCTCCTCCTATATTGTGGATAAAGAGTTGCCCGTCTAACAGAACACAGAAGGTGTTCTTTAATGGAAGCCTCTCTAACATAATCCAAGTGGAATCAGGAATTCCCCAGGGCAGCTGCCTAGGCCCCGTACATTTTTCACATCTTTACTTAACCTCTAGCGTCGAGCAATCCCGTATCCGGGAGCGTAATCATAGCCTCAAGCTCATTAGCATAACGCAATGTTAACTATTCATGAAAATCTCAAATGAAATGAAATAAATATATTGGCTCACAAGCTTAGCCTTTTGTTAACAACACTGTCATCTCAGATTTTCAAAATATGCTTTTCAACCATAGCTATACAAGCATTTGTGTAAGAGTATTGATAGCTAGCAAAGCATTAAGCCTAGCATTCAGCAGGCAACATTTTCACAAAAACAAGAAAAGCATTCAAATAAAATAATTTACCTTTGAAGAACTTCGGATGTTTTCAATGAGGAGACTCTCAGTTAGATAGCAAATGTTCCGTTTTTCCAAAAATATTATTTGTGTAGGAGAAATCGCTCCGTTTTGTTCATCACGTTTGGCTAAGAAAAAAACCTGAAAATTCAGTCATTACAACACCAAACATTTTTCCAAATTAACTCCATAATATCGACAGAAACATGGCAAACGTTGTTTATAATCAATCCTCAAGGTGTTTTTCACATATCTATTCGATGATAAGTCATTCGTGGCAGTTGGGTTTCTCCTCTGAAGCAAATGGAAAAATGCACGCAGTTGGAGATTACGCAATAATTGAAACGGAGGACACCAAGCGAGCACCTGGTAAATGTAGTCTCTTATGGTCAATCTTCCAATGATATGCCTACAAATACGTCACAATGCTGCAGACACCTTGGGGAAACGACAGAAAGGGTAGGCTCATTCCTTGCACATTCACAGCCATATAAGGAGACATTGGAACACAGCGCCTTCAAAATCTGGGGCATTTCCTGTTTGAAATTTCATCTTAGTTTCGCCTGTAGCATCAGTTCTGTGGCACTCACAGATAATATCTTTGCAGTTTTGGAAACGTCAGAGTGTTTTCTTTCCAAAGCTGTCAATTATATGCATAGTCGAGCATCTTTTCGTGACAAAATATCTTGTTTAAAACGGGAACGTTTTTTTATCTAAAAATTAAAAGAGCGCCCCCTATATCGAAGAAGTTAACACTTAACAACACTTAACGCTGCAGTCGGTTTCTGAATGGCTGGTAAGAAATAAGGTCGTCCTAAATATAAAAAATACTTAAAGCATTGTATTTGGGACAAATCATTCACTAAACCCTGAACCTCAACTCAATCTTGTAATGAATAATTTGGAAATTGAGCAAGATGAGGTTACTAAACTGCTTGGAGTAACCCTGGATTGTAAACTGTCATGTTCAAAACATATTGATGTAATGTTAAGACACGTCACGTTCTGACCTTTATTTCCTTTGTTTTGTCTTTACTTAGTGTGGTCAGGGCGTGAGTTGGGGTGGGCAGTCTGTTTGTTTTTCTATGCTTGGTTTCTGTTTCGACCTAGTATGGTTCTCAATCAGAGGCAGGTGTCGTTAGTTGTCTCTGATCGAGAATCATACTTAGGTAGCCTGGGTTTCACTGTTGGTTAGTGGGTGTTTGTTTCCGTGTGTGTGTTTGTCGCCACACGGTACTGTTTTGTTTTTTTGTAGATTTCACGTTATCGTTTAATGTTTTTCTTCGAGTGTTCATTTGTCTTTATTAAAAACATTATGGACACTTAGCACGCTGCATCTTGGTCCGATCCTTACTCCTCTTCAGACGAAGAGGAGATCTGCCGTTACAGATGGAGAGAAGAAAATATTCCTATTCATGAAATCACAAGTGAAATATATGGAAACACAGCTTAGTCTTTTGTTAATCACCCTGTCATCTCAGATTTTGAAAATATGCTTTACAGCCAAAGCAAGACAAGCATTTGTGTAAGTTTATCGATAGCCTAGCATAGCATTATGACTAGCTAGCAGCAGGCAACCTGGTCACGAAAATCAGAAAAGCAATCAAATGAAATCGTTTACCTTTGATGAGCTTCGGATGTTTTCACTTACGAGACTCCCAGTTATATAGCAAATGCTCCTTTTTTCCCAAAATATTATTTTTGTAGGCGAAATAGCTCCATTTGTTCTTCACATTTGGCTGAGAAATCGACCGGAAATTGCGGTCACTACAACCCCGAAAAATATTCCAAATTAGCTCCCATAATATCGACAGCAACATGGCAAACGTTGTTTAAATCAATCCTCAAGGTGTTTTTCAAATATCTATTCGATAATATATCAACCGGGACAGATGGCTTCTTAGTAGGAAAGAGAGAAACAATGGCCGCATTTGTCCTTTACGCACAAAACACTGAGAGACCTCAGCTGACCACTGACGCAATGTTGACATTCAGGCTCATTTTTCAAAATAAAAGCCTGAAACTATGTATTGTGACACTAGACACATTAGGGAAGCCATAGAAAAAGGAATCTGGTTGATATCTCATTCACTGCCCAATTGGGACGCATAGGAACGCAGAGCCTTCTAAATAAGAGTCCCTTCCTGATTGGATTTTTCTCAGGCTTTCACCTGCAATATCAGTTCTGTTATACTCACAGACAATATTTTTACAGTTTTGGAAACTTTAGAATCTTTTCTATAATAAGCTGTCAATTCTATGCATATTCTAGCATGTCCTGACAAAATAGCTGTTTACTTTGGGGATGTTATTTTTCCAAAAATGAAAATAGTGCCCCCTGGATTCAAGAGGTTAACACTATCAACAAGGCAGGTCCTACAGGCCCTAGTTTTATCGCACCTGGTCTAGTGTCCAGTTGTGTGGTCAGGTGCCACAAAGAGGGACATAGGAAAATTACATTTGACTCAGAACAGGACAGCACAGCTTGCCTTTCAATGTACACGGAAAGCTAACATTAATAATATGCATGTCAATATTCTCATCACAACTTGTTTATGTAAGAATTATTGACATGCTAAATGCAGCAAGATGTCTGTTTCACACAGCTTAGAAACCCATGCACAGGACTATTCCACAGTACTACATAGAGCCATGACTACATGGAACTCTATTTCACAGTACTACATAGAGCCATGACTACATGGAACTCTATTCCACAGTACTACATAGAGCCATGACTACATGGAACTCTATTTCACAGTACTACATAGAGCCATGACTACATGGAACTCTATTCCACAGTACTACATAGAGCCAGGACTACATGGAACTCTATTCCACAGTACTACATAGAGCCAGGACTACATGGAACTCTATTCCACAGTACTACATGGAGCCATGACTACATGGAACTCTATTCCACAGTACTACATAGAGCCATGACTACATGGAACTCTATTCCACAGCTACATAGAGCCATGACTACATGGAACTCTATTCCACAGTACTACATAGAGCCATGACTACATGGAACTCTATTCCACAGTACTACATAGAGCCATGACTACATGGAACTCTATTCCACAGTACTACATAGAGCCATGACTACATGGAACTCTATTCCACAGTACTACATAGAGCCATGACTACATGGAACTCTATTCCACAGTACTACATAGAGCCATGACTACATGGAACTCTATTCCACAGTACTACATAGAGCCATGACTACATGGAACTCTATTCCACAGTACTACATAGAGCCATGACTACATGGAACTCTATTCCATAGAGCCATGACTACATGGAACTATTCCACAGTACTACATGACTACATGGAACTCTATTCCACAGTACTACATAGAGCCATGACTACATGGAACTCTATTCCACAGTACTACATAGAGCCATGACTACATGGAACTCTATTCCACAGTACTACATAGAGCCATGACTACATGGAACTCTATTCCACAGTACTACATAGAGCCATGACTACATGGAACTCTATTCCACAGTACTACATAGAGCCATGACTACATGGAACTCTATTCCACAGTACTACATAGAGCCATGACTACATGGAACTCTATTCCACAGTACTACATAGAGCCATGACTACATGGAACTCTATTCCACAGTACTACATAGAGCCATGACTACATGGAACTCTATTCCACAGTACTACATAGAGCCATGACTACATGGAACTCTATTCCACAGTACTACATAGAGACATGACTACATGGAACTCTATTCCACATCAAGAAGTAGAATCAGATTCTAAAAAACAAATAAAATACACCTTATAGAACAGCGGGGACTGTGAAGAGACACACACACAGACATATGATAAGAAACGCACTCTACACACAAGTACACATGGATTTTGTGTTTGTAGATATGTGGTAGTAGAGTAGTGGTCTGAGGGAAGACACTTAATGTGTTGTGAAAAAATGTTATGAAATGTAATGTCAAGTAATATTTTAAATTGTATATAACTTCCTTAATGTTGCTGGACCCCAGGAGGAGTAGCTGCTGCCTTGGCAGGAACTAATGGGGATTCATAATAAACCCCAGGAAGAGTAGCTGCTGCCTTGGCAGGAAATAATGGGGATCCATAATAAACCTCAGGAAGAGTAGCTGCTGCCTTGGCAGGAAATAATGGGGATCCTTAATAAACCCCAGGAAGAGTAGCTGCTGCCTTGACAGGAAATAATGGGGATCCATAATAAACCCCAGGAAGAGTAGCTGCTGCCTTGGCAGGAAATAATGGGGATCCTTAATAAACCCCAGGAAGGTAGCTGCTGCCTTGACAGGAAATAATGGGGATCCATAATAAACCCCAGGAAGAGTAGCTGCTGCCTTGGCAGGAAATAATGGGGATCCATAATAAACCCCAGGAAGAGTAGCTGCTGCCTTGGCAGGAAATAATGGGGATCCATAATAAACCCCAGGAAGAGTAGCTGCTGCCTTGGCAGGAAATAATGGGGATCCATAATAAACCCCAGGAAGAGTAGCTGCTGCCTTGGCAGGAAATAATGGGGATCCTTAATTAATGAATACAAAATAGCCTCTGACGGCATTCAACGACATCCAGTATTCCGTAGCCATGGACGTTTAGATAAGTAAATGATAAAGCTTAATAATATGTAACGACATGTCCTTCATTAATAAACAGGGAAGATGAGACGGTAGACGATCGGTCAGCTCTGTGAACCAAAACAGGGTGTTAGTATTCGTGTCATAAACAGATAGAGTCACAGTCTACTGTATAGATTTTTCCACAGGTCTCAATGGAGTGACAAGAGAAGTAGTTTGGCTTGGTGTTATTGACGTTTCTCAGGACGACGGAAAGGAACCATCTCTAATTATGCTGTCATAAATAACCAGAGATCATAAATAACCAGAGATCATTAATGAACCTGCCCACTAACTCTCACGGTGGCTTTAAAACCACACAGAGAACACTTCTAAAAACAGAGAAGATTAAGAAACAGGGTCTTACACTAAATAATCTCAGTATCAATCCTAGAGATCCTCCTCAATCCTCCTCTGCTGAGTTGCAAACAGAAGATATGGTCGATAACTCATTTCATTCCACTACCACGAACAGTTACATGAAGCTATCACTTCCACCTGGATCTGAATCCAGCTCAACCATAGTGAAGGTATTTCAATATGAATAAAGTATATAATAATAATAATAAAATAATAAAGTAGAAAAAGGGAAGCTAACGAGACGTACATCACAGCATCTTCCTCCCACACACAGATCTAATGGTCTTTTGACATGAGTGGGGGTACAGGTTAATCGAGGTAATTTGGTTAATTTGTAAAGTGATAGATAATAAACAGCGAGTAGTAACAGTGTAAAAATTAATGCGGGGGGGTCAATGTAAATAGTTCGGATGGTTAATTTGATTCAGTGTTCAGCAGTCTTATGGCTTGGGGGTAGAAGCTGTTAAGGAGTCTTTTGGTCCTAGACTTGGTGCTCCGGTACCGCTTGCTTGCTAGAAAGATGTGTCGGCATCGAGTAGTTGTCTCTGGCCCCGTCCCAGTTAGGGGAGTGATGAGCTCAGAGAGTCTCACAACTCAATTGCTGGTTGAGAACTGTTTTCTGCCCCTCCCAAAAGATAGAATTTGTAGATAGTTGGCCATCTTCTGGGACTCACCCACAAACAGGACCCAGCCTGATCTGCTGAGGAGTGACGGACTCCATCCTAGCTGGAGGGGTGCTCTCATCTTATCTACCAACATAGACAGGGCTCTAACTCCTCTAGCTCCACAATGAAATAGGGTGCAGGTCAGGCAGCAGGCTGTTAGCCAGTCTGCCAGCATAGTGGAGTCTGCCACTAGCACAGTCAGTGTAGTCAGCTCAGCTATCCCCATTGAGACCGTGTCTGTGCCTCGACCTGGGTTGGGAAAAACTAAACATGGTGGTGTTCGCCATAGCAATCTCACTAGAATAAAGACCTCCTCCATTCCTGGCATTATTGAAAGAGATCATGATACCTCACATCTCAAAATAGAGCTACTTAATGTTAGATCCCTCACTTCAAAGGTAGTTATAGTCAATTAACTAATCACTGATCAAAATCTTGATGGCCTGACTGAAACATGGCTTAAGCCTGATGAATTTACTGTGTTAAATGAGGCCTCACCTCCTGGCTACACTAGTGACCATATCCTCCGTGCATCCCGCTAAGGCGGAGGTGTTGCTAACATTTACGATAGCAAATGTCAATTTACAGAAAAAAATGACGTTTTCGTCGTTTGAGCTTCTAGTCATGAAATCTATGCAGCCTATTCAATCACTTTTTATAGCTACTGTTTACAGGCCTCCTGGGCCATATACAGCGTTCCTCATTCAGTTCCCTGAATTCCTATCGGACCTTGTAGTCATAGCAGATAATATTCTAAACTTTGATGACTTTAATATTCACATGGAAAAGTCCACAAACCCACTCCAAAAGGCTTTCGGAGACATCATCAACTCAGTGGGTGTCACAGTCATACTCTGGACCTAGTTTTGTCCCATGGAATAAAGTTCCTTGGTGTCCACACCACCAACAAAATGGAATAAATGTTGTGGATCTTAATGTTTTTCCTCATAATCCTGGACTATCGGACCACCATTTTATTACGTTTGCAATTGCAACAAATAATCTGTTCAGACCCCAAACCTTGACCCAGAAAATATAAAAAACTATCAGCCTATATCGAATCTTCCATTCCTCTCAACATTTTTTGAAAAGGCTGTTGCACAGCAACTCACTGCCTTCCAGAAGACAAACAATGTATACGAAATGCTTCAGTCTGGTTTTAGACCCATCATAGCACTGAGACTGCACTTGTGAAGGTGGTAAATTACCTTTTAATGGCATCAGACCGAGCCTCTGCATCTTCCCTCGTGCTCCTAGACCTTAGTGCTGCTTTTGATACCATCGATCACCACATTCTTTTGGAGAGATTGGAAACCAAAATTGGTCTACACGGACAAGTTCTGGCCTGGTTTAGATCTTATCTGTCGGAAAGATATCAGTTTGTCTTTGTGAATGGTTTGTCCTCTGACAAATCAACTGTAAATGTCGGTGTTCCTCAAGGTTGCGTTTTAGGACCACTATTGTTTTCACTATATATTTTACCTCTTGGGGATGTAATTCGAAAACATAATGTTAACTTTCACTGCTATGCGGATGACACACAGCTGTACATTTCAATGAAACATGGTGAAGCCTCAAAATTGCCCTCCCTGGAAGACTGTGTTTCAGACATAAGGAAGTGGATGGCTGCAAACGTTCTACTTTTAAACTCGGACAAAACAGAGATGCTTGTTCTAGGTCCCAAGAAACAAAGAGATCTTCTGTTAAATCTGACAATTAATCTTAATGGTTGTACAGTCGTCTCAAATAAAACTGTGAAGGACCTCTGCGTTACTCTGGACCCTGATCTCTCTTTTGAAGAACATCTCAAGACTGGTCATTTATGAACATTTGAACATCTTGGCCATGTTCTGTTATAATCTCCACCCGGCACAGCCAGAAGAGGACTGGCCACCCCACATAGACTGTTTCAAGGACATTATTATTATTTGACCATGCTGGCCTTTTATGAACATTTGAACATCTTGGCCCTGTTCTGTTATAATCTCCACCCGGCACAGCCAGAAGAGGACTGGCCACCCCTCATAGCCTGGTTCCTCTCTAGGTTTCTTCCTAGGTTCTGGCCTTTCTAGGAGAGTACATAGACTGTTTCAAGGACAGCTTTTCAAAAATATTTTTTTTCCATCTACGTAACATTGCAAAAATCAGAAACTTTCTGGCCAAAAATGATGTTATATCTGGAGTACTTCTCCTGACCTATCCGGTGTCCTGTGTGAATTTCAGTATGCTCTCTCTAATTTTCTCTTCCTCCCTTTCTCTTTCTCTAACTTCTAGGTTAGACTACTGCAATGCTCTACTTTCCGGCTACCCTGATAAAGCACTAAATAAACTTCAGTTAGTGCTAAATACGGCTGCTAGAATCTTGACTAGAACCAAATAATTTTATCATATTACTCCAGTGCTAGCCTCCCTACACTGGCTTCCTGTCAAGGCAAGGGCTGGTTAAGGTTTTACTGCTAACCTACAAAGCATTTACATGGGCTTGCTCCTACCTATCTCCCTGATTTGGTCCTGCCGTACATACCTACACGTACGCTACGGTCAAAAGACGCAGGCCTCCTAATTGTCCCTAGAATTTCTAAGCAAACAGCTGGAGAGCTATAGAGCTCTATAGAGCTCCATTTTTATGGAATGGTCTGCCTACCCATGTGAGAGACACAAACTTGGTCTCAACCTTTAAATCTTTACTGAAGACTCATCTCTTCAGTGGGTCATATGATTGAGTGTAGTCTGACCCAGGAGTGTGAAGGTGAACGGAAAGGCTCTGGAGCAACGAACCGCCCTTGCTGTCTCTGCCTGGCTGGTTCCCCTCTTCCCACTGGGATTCTCTGCCTCTAACCCTATTACAGGGGCTGAGTCACTGGCTTACTGGGGCTCTTCCATACCGTACCTAGGAGGGGTGCGTCACTTGTGTGGGTTGAGTCACTGATGTGATCTTCCTGTCTGGGTTGGCGCCCCCCCTTGGGTTGTGCCGTGGCGGAGATCTTTGTGGGCTATACTCGGCCTTGTCTCAGGATGGTAAGTTGGTGGTTGAGGATATCCCTCTAGTGGTGTGGGGGCTGTGCTTTGGCAAAGTGGGTGGGGTTATATCCTTCCTGTTTGGCCCTGTCCGGGGGTGTCATCGGATGGGGCCACAGTGCCTCCTGACCCCTCCTGTCTCAGCCTCCAGTATTTATGCTGCAGTGGTTTATGTGTCGGGGGGCTAGGGTCAGTTTGTTATATCTGGAGTACTTCTCCTGTCCTATCCAGTGTCCTGTGTGAATTTCAGTATGCTCTCTCTAATTCTCTTTTTCTCCCTTTCTTTCTCTCTCGGAGGACCTGAGCCCTAGGACCATACCTCAGGACTACCTGACATGATGACTCCTTGCTGTCCCCAGTCCACCTGGCCGTGCTGCTGCTCCAGTTTCAACTGTTCTGCCTGTGATTATTATTATTTGACCATGCTGGTCATTTATGAACATTTGAACATCTTGGCCATGTTCTGTTATATTCTCCACCCGGCACAGCCAGAAGAGGACTGGCCACCCCACATAGTCTGGTTCCTCTCTAGGTTTTTTCCTAGGTTTTGGCCTTTCTAGGGAGTTTTTCCTAGCCACCGTGCTTCTACACCTGCATTGCTTGCTGTTTGGGGTTTTAGGCTGGGTTTTTGTACAGCACTTTGAGATATCAGCTGATGTACAAAGGGCTATATAAATAAACTTGATTTGATTTGATTTGCCATGCGGTAGCAGAGAGTACAGTCTAGGACTTCTGTAGCTGGAGTCTTTGACAATTGTTTGGGCCTTTTCTTCTGACACCACAAAGGATATATGTCTTGAATGTCATAAAGCTTGGCCCCAGTGATGTACTGGGCTGTACACTCTACCCTCTTTAGCGCCTTATGGTCAGATACTGAGCAGTTGCCATACCAGTCGGTGACGCAACCATGCTCTCAATTGAACTTTTGAGGATCTGGGGACCCATGCCAAATCTTTTCTCCTGAGGTGGAAAAGGTGTTGTCGTGCCCTCTTCACAACTGTCTTGGTGTATTTGGTAATTCCATGATAGTTTGTTGGTGGTGTGGACACCAAGGAACTTGAAACTCTCGACCCGCTCCACTTCGGCCCGTCAATGTTAATTGTTGCCTGTTCGGATCTCCTTTTCCTGTTGTCCACAATCAGCTCCTTTCTCTTGGTCACATTGAGGGAGAGGTTGTTGTCCTGGTACCACACGGCCAGGTCTCTGACCTCCTCCCTATAGGCTTTCTCATCATTGTCGGTGAACCACTGTTGTCTCGTCAGCAAATTTAATGATGGTGTTGAAGTCGTGCTTGGCCACACAGTCGTGGGTGAACAGGGAGTACAAGAGGGGACTAAGCACACACCCCTGAGGGGCCCCGGTGTTGAGGATCAGCATGGCTGATGTGTTGTTGCCTACCCTTACCAACTGGGGGTGGCCCGTCAGAAAGTCCAGGATCCAGCAGTGTGGAGTGCGATTCAGATTGCGTCATCTATTGGATCTGTTGGGGAAGTACGCGAATTGGAGTGGGTCTAGGGTTTCTGCGATAATGGTGTTGATGTGAGCCATGACCAGCCTTTCAAAGCACTTCATGGCTACCAACATGAGTGCTAGTCCACAGGGGCTATGGTGGTCTGTTTTAAACATGTAGGTATTACAGACTCAGCTAGGGAGAGATTGAAAATGTCAGTGAAGACACTTGCCAATTGGTTCATGCATGCTTTGAGTACAGGTCCTGGTAATCTGTCTGGCCCTGCGGCTTTGTGAATGTTGACCTATTTAACGGCCTAGTTCACATCAGCTACGGAGAGCATGATCATACAGTCGTCCGGAACAGCTGGTGCTCTCATGCATGCTTCAATGTTGTTTTTCTTGAAGCGAGCATAAAAGGCACTTAGCTCGTCTGGTAGGCTTGCGTCACTGGGCAGCTCACGGCTTGGCTTCCGTTTGTAGTCCGAAATATTTTTCAAGCCCTGCCACATCCGACGATCATCAGAGCGTAGTGTAGTAGGGTTCAATCTTAGTCCTGTATTGATCCTTTGTCTGTTTAATGGTTCATCGGAGGGCATAGCGGGATTTCTTATAAGTCCGGAATAGTGTCCCGCTTCTTGAAAGGGGCAGCTCTAGCAGGCTCTAGCCTTTAGCTCGGTGGAGATGTTGCCTGTAATCCATTGCTTCTGGTTTGGAAATTTACGTACGGTCACATAGCGTAGCATCCGCGTCATCTGACCACTTCCGTTTTCAGCGAGTCACTGGTATTTCCTGCTCTAGTTTTTGCTTGTAAGCAGGAATCAGGAGGACAGAATTATGGTCAGATTTGCCAACTGGAGGGCGAGGGAGAGTTTGTGAATATACTGTATGTGTGGAGTAAACGTGGTCTAGAGTTTTTTCCTCTGGTTGCCCATTTAACATGCTTGTAGAAATGAGGTAAAACGGATTTAAGTTTGCCTACGTTAACGTCCCCGGCCACTAGGAGCGCCACTTCTGGATGAGCATTTTCTTGTTTGCTTATGGCCTTATAGAGTATACAGCTGGTTGAGTGGGGTCTTAGTGCCAGCATCGGTTTCTGGTGGTAAATTGACGGCTACAAAAATTATAGATGAGAACTCTCTTGGGAGATAGTGTGGTCTACAGCTTATCATGAGGTACTCTACCTCAGGCGAGCAATACCTCGAGACTTCTTTAATATTAGACATTGCGCACCAGCAGTTATTGACAAATAGACACACACCCCCGCCCCTCGTCTTGCCAAACATAGCTGTTCTGTGCTGCCAATGCACGGAGAAGCCAGCCAGCTCTATATTATCCGTGTCGTTGTTCAGCCACATCTCTGTGAAAAGTAAAATATTAAATGTTTTAATATCCTATTGGTAGGATAGATCGTCCATTTTGTTTTCCAATGACTGCACGTTGACCAATAATACGGAGGGAAGTGGTGGTGAATTCTTACGCCCTCCTCCCCCTTTTCCTCAGTCTTTTTTAACCTTTTGGGATAAGGGGCAACATTTTCACTTTTGGATGAATAGAGTGAACTGCCTCCTACTCTGTCCCAGATGCTAATATATGCATATTATTATTAGTATTGGATAGGAAACACTCTGAAGTTTCTAAAACTGTTTGAATGATGTCTGTGAGTATAACAGAACTCATATGGCAGGCGAAAACCTGAGAAAAATCCAACCAGGAAGTGGGACATCTGAGGTTTGTAGTTTTTCAAAGCTTGGCCTACCGAATACACATTGAGATATGGATAAAGTTGCACTTCCTACGGCTTCCACTAGATGTCAACCGTCTTTAGAAACTTGAATGAGGATTCTATTATAAAGGAGGGGCTCATGAGACCTCTCGAGTCAGTGGTCTGGCAGAGTGGCTTGGTCTCATGACGCGTGCTCCCGACAGAGTTACCTCTCATTCCAGTGCTTTTCTTCAGACAAAGGAATTCTCCGGTTGGAACATTATTGATGTTTTATGTTAAAAGCATCCTAAAGATTGATTCCATACATCGTTTGACATGTTTCTAATGGACTGTAACGGAAGTGCTCGCGCCTCATGAAGATGGATTAATGGGCTGAACACGCTAACAACAAGTGGCTATTTGGACATAAATGATGGACTTTATGGAACTTTATGGAACAAATCAGTCATTTATTGTCGAACTGGGATTCCTGGGAGTGCCTTCTGATGACGATCATCAAAGGTAAGTGAATATTTATGGTGTTATTTCCATCTTTGTTGATTCCAAAATGGTGGATATTCCTCTGACTGTTTTGGGTTCTGAGTGCCGTTCTCAGATGATGCTTTTTCCATAAGTCTTTTTGAAATCTGACACAGCGGTTGCATTAAGGAGAAGTCTATCTTTAATTCTGAGTATTTCTGCAAAATCAACGGATGTTTTGGAATCAAAACATTACTGCACGTAAGGCGCCAATGTAAACTGAGATTTTTGGATATAAATATGAACATTATTGAACAAAACATACATGGAACATTCCGCTAGCGGAACCCCTGCCGTAGAAAGGTTTTAGTGCTGATGACGGGGATTTGGGCCTTGTCTTGACCAAACAGTATATCCTTTGCGTCAGAGTCATTAAAGAATGAATCTTTGTCTAGTTCGAGGTGAGTGATCTCTGTTCTGATGTCCAGAAACTCCTTTTGGTCATAAGAGACGGTAATGGAAACATTACGTACAAAGTTAGTTACAAACAATTTAAAAAAAAATGTTTAAAAAAAATAGCACAGTCGGTTAGAAGCCCGTAAAATGGCTGCCATCCTCCGGCGCCATTACACTACGTCTGCCATTGGGAGCAACCTTTGCTCCTCTTTCTACAAAAACACGTGAATGCTCTGTTGATTTTTTCCCCTAAGATGCTGGCCATTCGTGGAAATGGCAAAGGTGAAGGCATTTCAAGTTGAGGAGTGAGTTACCAATCCGACACGGTCTACATCTGTCTGAAAATGTTCGCTCAACCAGAATGTGGACATTGTTTGGACACAGGACTTACGTTGGCTTCTGGAATTACCGGGGCTTGTGCTCCCCATTATAAACAGCATGTTACAAACAGCAGGTCGTCTTAAGTTCAGCAGCAAAGAAAGGAGGGAGGAAGATATCAATATAATACCATATTTGCTGTTCCATTGATAAAAAGATATCACCCGTCAGTGGACAAAGTGATGGAGAGTTTAACGACAATCTGTTTGTCAGGGATCATTCTGTCTGAGGTTGATAAGAGCTGTGTTCCATCTGAGGTCGATAAGAGCTGTGTTCCATCTGAGGTAGATAAGAGCTGTGTTCCGTCTGAGGTCGATAAGAGCTGTGTTCCATCTGAGGTCGATAAGAGCTGTGTTCCATCTGAGGTCGATAAGAGCTGTGTTCCATCTGAGGTCGATAAGAGCTGCGTTCCTTCTGAGGTAGATAAGAGCTGTGTTCTTTCTGAGGTTGATAAGAGCTGTGTTCCATCTGAGGTCGATAAGAGCTGTGTTCCTTCTGAGGTTGATAAGAGCTGTGTTCCGTCTGAGGTTGATAAGAGCTGTGTTCCATCTGAGGTCGATAAGAGCTGTGTTCCTTCTGAGGTTGATAAGAATCAGTGTTCCGTCTGAGGTAGATAAGAGCTGTGTTCCTTCTGAGGTTGATAAGAATCAGTGTTCCGTCTGAGGTAGATAAGAGCTGTGTTCCTTCTGAGGTTGAAAAGAGCTGTGTTCCGTCTGAGGTTGATAAGAGCTGTGTTCCGTCTGAGGTTGATAAGAGCTGTGTTCCATCTGAGGTCGATAAGAGCTGTGTTCCTTCTGAGGTTGATAAGAATCAGTGTTCCGTCTGAGGTTGATAAGAGCTGTGTTCCATCTGAGGTCGATAAGAGCTGCGTTCCATCTGAGGTCGATAAGAGCTGTGTTCCTTCTGAGGTTGAAAAGAGCTGTGTTCCGTCTGAGGTTGATAAGAGCTGTGTTCCATCTGAGGTCGATAAGAGCTGTGTTCCTTCTGAGGTTCTGTCAGAACAGACCCTCATGTCTGAACACACACACACACAAACCTGAATGTATGACCTCCTATTTACTGTGTCACATCTCTCTCATGGATCTCCAGGTCTTGGTGATTTTCCTAAAGCGTTGTCCAGGGTGAGGTCTTTATCCTGGCTGACTAATTGGTTACTTCCATTGTCTCGGGGTCGTACTGAACTAATTTAGTTTTCGGGGCAGCCCCCACACCTCCCTTATGATCACGCACAAGGCACGCACATGCACATAAACACACACACACACACACACTACAACAGAAGGAACACACACACACACTATCACACAAGGCACGCACACACACACCTATCCCACACACACACACCTCCCCATGAGCACACACAAGGCACACACACGAACAAGCAACACACACACACACACTATAACAGAAGGAACACACACACACACACTATCACACAAGGCACACACACACCTATCCCACACACACACCTCCTCCATGAGCACACACACACACGAACAAGCAAAACATGCACACACACACACACACAATCACAGAACAGAAAAGACTCCTCTAACTCTAACAGAACAGTCTCCTCTAACAGAACAGACTCCTCTAACAGAACAGACTCCTCTAACAGAACAGTCTCCTCTAACTCTAACAGAACAGTCTCCTCTAACAGAACAGACTCCTCTAACAGAACAGTCTCCTCTAACAGAACAGACTCCTCTAACAGAACAGTCTCCTCTAACAGAACAGGCTCCTCTAACAGAACAGACTCCTCTAACAGAACAGTCTCCTCTAACAGAACAGACTCCTCTAACAGAACAGGCTCCTCTAACAGAACAGTCTCCTCTAACAGAACAGACTCCTCTAACAGAACAGACTCCTCTAACAGAACAGTCTCCTCTAACAGAACAGTCTCCTCTAACAGAACAGACTCCTCTAACAGAACAGTCTCCTCTAACAGAACAGACTCCTCTAACAGAACAGACTCCTCTAACAGAACAGTCTCCTCTAACAGAACAGACTCCTCTAACAGAACAGTCTCCTCTAACAGAACAGTCTCCTCTAACAGAACAGACTCCTCTAACAGAACAGACTCCTCAAACAGAACAGACTCCTCTAACTCTAACAGAACAGTCTCCTCTAACTCTAACAGAACAGTCTCCTCTAACAGAACAGACTCCTCTAACAGAACAGACTCCTCTAACAGAACAGACTCCTCTAACAGAACAGTCTCCTCTAACAGAACAGGCTCCTCTAACAGAACAGTCTCCTCTAACTCTAACAGAACAGTCTCCTCTAACAGAACAGACTCCTCTAACAGAACAGACTCCTCTAACAGAACAGTCTCCTCTAACAGAACAGACTCCTCTAACAGAACAGACTCCTCTAACAGAACAGACTCCTCTAACAGAACAGACTCCTCTAACAGAACAGTCTCCTCTAACAGAACAGACTCCTCTAACAGAACAGTCTCCTCTAACAGAACAGTCTCCTCTAACAGAACAGACTCCTCTAACAGAACAGACTCCTCTAACAGAACAGACTCCTCTAACAGAACAGACTCCTCTAACAGAACAGACTCCTCTAACAGAACAGACTCCTCTAACAGAACAGCCTCCTCTAACAGAACAGACTCCTCTAACTCTAACAGAACAGTCTCCTCTAACAGAACAGTCTCCTCTAACAGAACAGACTCCTCTAACAGAACAGACTCCTCTAACAGAACAGACTCCTCTAACTCTAACAGAACAGTCTCCTCTAACAGAACAGTCTCCTCTAACAGAACAGCCTCCTCTAACAGAACAGACTCCTCTAACAGAATAGACTCCTCTAACAGAACAGTCTCCTCTAACAGAACAGTCTCCTCTAACAGAACAATCTCCTCTAACAGAACAGACTCCTCTAACAGAACAGTCTCCTCTAACAGAACAGACTCCTCTAACTCTAACAGAACAGTCTCCTCTAACAGAACAGTCTCCTCTAACAGAACAGCCTCCTCTAACAGAACAGTCTCCTCTAACAGAACAGTCTCCTCTAACAGAACAGACTCCTCTAACAGAACAGACTCCTCTAACAGAACAGTCTCCTCTAACAGAACAGGCTCCTCTAACAGAACAGACTCCTCTAACAGAACAGACTCCTCTAACAGAACAGTCTCCTCTAACGGAACAGTCTCCTCTAACAGAACAGTCTCCTCTAACTCTAACAGAACAGTCTCCTCTAACAGAACAGGCTCCTCTAACAGAACAGACTCCTCTAACAGAACAGACTCCTCTAACAGAACAGACTCCTCTAACAGAACAGGCTCCTCTAACAGAACAGACTCCTCTAATAGAACAGTCTCCTCTAACAGAACAGCCTCCTCTAACAGAACAGACTCCTCTAACTCTAACAGAACATTCTCCTCTAACAGAACAGTCTCCTCTAACAGAACAGCCTCCTCTAACAGAACAGACTCCTCTAACAGAACAGGCTCCTCTAACAGAACAGTCTCCTCTAACAGAACAGGCTCCTCTAACAGAACAGTCTCCTCTAACAGAACAGACTCCTCTAACAGAACAGGCTCCTCTAACAGAACAGTCTCCTCTAACAGAACAGTCTCCTCTAACAGAACAGACTCCTCTAACAGAACAGGCTCCTCTAACAGAACAGACTCCTCTAACAGAACAGTCTCCTCTAACAGAACAGTCTCCTCTAACAGAACAGTCTCCTCTAACTCTAACAGAACAGTCTCCTCTAACAGAACAATCTCCTGTAACTCTAACAGAACATTCTCCTCTAACAGAACAGACTCCTCTAACAGAACAGTCTCCTCTAACTCTAACAGAACAGTCTCCTCTAACAGAACAGACTCCTCTAACAGAACAGTCTCCTCTAACAGAACAGACTCCTCTAACAGAACAGTCTCCTCTAACAGAACAGTCTCCTCTAACTCTAACAGAACAGACTCCTCTAACAGAACAGACTCCTCTAACAGAACAGTCTCCTCTAACAGAACAGACTCCTCTAACAGAACAGTCTCCTCTAACAGAACAGACTCCTCTAACAGAACAGCCTCCTCTAACAGAACAGACTCCTCTAACAGAACAGTCTCCTCTAACAGAACAGTCTCCTCTAACAGAACAGACTCCTCTAACAGAACAGTCTCCTCTAACTCTAACAGAACAGCCTCCTCTAACAGAACAGCCTCCTCTAACAGAACAGCCTCCTCTAACAGAACAGACTCCTCTAACAGAACAGACTCCTCTAACAGAACAGTCTCCTCTAACAGAACAGTCTCCTCTAACAGAACAGACTCCTCTAACAGAACAGTCTCCTCTAACAGAACAGACTCCTCTAACAGAACAGTCTACTCTAACAGAACAGTCTCCTCTAACAGAACAGTCTCCTCTAACAGAACAGCCTCCTCTAACAGAACAGTCTCCTCTAACAGAACAGTCTCCTCTAACTCTAACAGAACAGTCTCCTCTAACAGAACAGACTCCTCTAACAGAACAGACTCCTCTAACAGAACAGACTCCTCTAACAGAACAGACTCCTCTAACAGAACAGACTCCTCTAACAGAACAGTCTCCTCTAACAGAACAGCCTCCTCTAACAGAACAGGCTCCTCTAACAGAAGAGACTCCTCTAACAGAACAGTCTCCTCTAACAGAACAGACTCCTCTAACTCTAACAGAACATTCTCCTCTAACAGAACAGACTCCTCTAACAGAACATACTCCTCTAACAGAACAGACTCCTCTAACTCTAACAGAACAGACTCCTCTAACTCTAACAGAACAGTCTCCTCTAACTCTAACAGAACATTCTCCTCTAACAGAATAGACTCCTCTAACAGAACAGACTCCTCTAACAGAACAGTCTCCTCTAACAGAACAGACTCCTCTAACAGAACAGACTCCTCTAACAGAACAGACTCCTCTAACAGAACAGACTCCTCTAACAGAACAGTCTCCTCTAACAGAACAGACTCCTCTAACAGAACAGACTCCTCTAACAGAACAGACTCCTCTAACAGAACAGCCTCCTCTAACAGAACAGTCTCCTCTAACAGAACAGACTCCTCTAACAGAACAGACTCCTCTAACAGAACAGACTCCTCTAACAGAACAGACTCCTCTAACAGAACAGTCTCCTCTAACAGAACAGACTCCTCTAACAGAACAGACTCCTCTAACAGAACAGACTCCTCTAACAGAACAGTCTCCTCTAACTCTAACAGAACAGCCTCCTCTAACAGAACAGCCTCCTCTAACAGAACAGACTCCTCTAACAGAACAGACTCCTCTAACAGAACAGTCTCCTCTAACAGAACAGACTCCTCTAACAGAACAGTCTCCTCTAACGGAAGAGACTCCTCTAACAGAACAGTCTCCTCTAACTCTAACAGAACAGAATCCTCTAACAGAACAGGCTCCTCTAACAGAAGAGACTCCTCTAACAGAACAGTCTCCTCTAACTCTAACATAACAGTCTCCTCTAACTCTAACAGAACAGAATCCTCTAACAGAACAGACTCCTCTAAAAGAACAGTCTCCTCTAACAGAACAGTCTCCTCTAACAGAACAGACTCCTCTAACAGAACAGTCTCCTCTAACAGAACAGTCTCCTCTAACAGAACAGACTCCTCTAACAGAACAGACTCCTCTAACTAACAGAACAGTCTCCTCTAACTCTAATAGAACAGAATCCTCTAACAGAACAGGCTCCTCTAACAGAAGACTCCTCTAACAGAACAGACTCCTCTAACAGAACAGACTCCTCTAACAGAACAGTCTCCTCTAACAGAACAGTCTCCTCTAACTCTAACAGAACAGTCTCCTCTAACTCTAACAAAACAGACTCCTCTAACAGAACAGACTCCTCTAACAGAACAGTCTCCTCTAACAGAACAGTCTCCTCTAACTCTAACAGAACAGACTCCTCTAACTCTAATAGAACAGACTCCTCTAACTCTAACAGAACAGACTCCTCTAACTCTAATAGAACAGACTCCTCTAACTCTAATAGAACAGTCTCCTCTAACTCTAACAGAACAGTCTCCTCTAACTCTAACAGAACAGACTCCTCTAACTCTAACAGAACAGTCTCCTCTAACAGAACAGTCTCCTCTAACTAACAGAACAGTCTCCTCTAACAGAACAGACTCCTCTAACAGAACAGTCTCCTCTAACAGAACAGACTCCTCTAACAGAACAGACTCCTCGAACAGAACAGTCTCCTCTAACAGAACAGTCTCCTCTAACAGAACAGGCTCCTCTAACTAACAGAACAGTCTCCTCTAACAGAAGAGTCTCCTCTAACTCTAACAGAACAGACTCCTCTAACTCTAATAGAACAGACTCCTCTAACAGAACAGTCTCCTCTAACAGAACAGACTCCTCTAACAGAACAGACTCCTCTAACAGAACAGTCTCCTCTAACTCTAACAGAACAGTCTCCTCTAACTCTAACAGAACAGTCTCCTCTAACAGAACAGTCTCCTCTAACTCTAACAAAACAGACTCCTCTAACAGAACAGACTCCTCCAACAGAACATCCTCCTCTAACAGAACAGTCTCCTCTAACAGAACAGTCTCCTCTAACAGAACAGCCTCCTCTAACAGAACAGACTCCTCTAACAGAACAGACTCCTCTAACTCTAACAGAACAGTCTCCTCTAACAGAACAGTCTCCTCTAACTCTAACAGAACAGTCTCCTCTAACAGAACAGACTCCTCCAACAGAACATCCTCCTCTAACAGAACAGTCTCCTCTAACAGAACAGTCTCCTCTAACAGAACAGCCTCCTCTAATAGAACAGACTCCTCTAACAGAACAGACTCCTCTAACAGAACAGACTCCTCTAACAGAACAGACTCCTCTAACAGAACAGTCTCCTCTAACAGAACAGTCTCCTCTAACAGAACAGACTCCTCTAACAGAACAGTCTCCTCTAAATGAACAGACTCCTCTAACTCTAACAGAACAGACTCCTCTAACATAACAGACTCCTCTAACAGAACAGACTCCTCTAACAGAACAGACTCCTCTAACAGAACAGTCTCCTCTAACAGAACAGTCTCCTCTAACAGAACAGACTCCTCTAACAGAACAGCCTCCTCTAACAGAACAGCCTCCTCTAACAGAACAGTCTCCTCTAACAGAACAGCCTCCTCTAACAGAACAGACTCCTCTAACTCTAACAGAACAGTCTCCTCTAACAGAACAGACTCCTCTAACAGAACAGTCTCCTCTAACAGAACAGACTCCTCTAACAGAACAGACTCCTCTAACTCTAACAGAACAGACTCCTCTAACTCTAACAGAACAGACTCCTCTAACAGAACAGTCTCCTCTAACTCTAACAGAACAGTCTCCTCTAACTCTAACAGAACAGACTCCTCTAACAGAACAGACTCCTCTAACAGAACAGTCTCCTCTAACAGAACAGTCTCCTCTAACAGAACAGACTCCTCTAACAGAACAGTCTCCTCTAACAGAATAGACTCCTCTAACAGAACAGACTCCTCTAACAGAACAGACTCCTCTAACTCTAACAGAACAGTCTCCTCTAACAGAACAGACTCCTCTAACAGAACAGTCTCCTCTAACTCTAACAGAACAGACTCCTCTAACAGAACAGACTCCTCTAACAGAACAGACTCCTCTAGTCTCCTCTAACAGAACAGTCTCCTCTAACAGAACAGTCTCCTCTTACAGAACAGTCTCCTCTAACAGAACAGCCTCCTCTAACAGAACAGGCTCCTCTAACAGAACAGACTCCTCTAACAGAACATACTCCTCTAACAGAACAGACTCCTCTAACAGAACAGACTCCTCTAACAGAACAGTCTCCTCTAACAGAACAGTCTCCTCTAACTCTAACAGAACAGTCTCCTCTAACAGAACAGTCTCCTCTAACAGAACATTCTCCTCTAACAGAACAGACTCCTCTAACAGAACAGTCTCCTCTAACTCTAACAGAACAGTCTCCTCTAACAGAACAGACTCCTCTAACAGAACAGTCTCCTCTAACAGAACAGACTCCTCTAACAGAACAGACTCCTCTAACTCTAACAGAACAGTCTCCTCTAACTCTAACAGAACAGACTCCTCTAACAGAACAGACTCCTCTAACAGAACAGTCTCCTCTAACAGAACAGACTCCTCTAACAGAACAGTCTCCTCTAACAGAACAGACTCCTCTAACAGAACAGCCTCCTCTAACAGAACAGACTCCTCTAACAGAACAGTCTCCTCTAACAGAACAGTCTCCTCTAACAGAACAGACTCCTCTAACAGAACAGTCTCCTCTAACTCTAACAGAACAGCCTCCTCTAACAGAACAGCCTCCTCTAACAGAACAGCCTCCTCTAACAGAACAGACTCCTCTAACAGAACAGACTCCTCTAACAGAACAGACTCCTCTAACAGAACAGTCTCCTCTAACAGAACAGACTCCTCTAACAGAACAGTCTCCTCTAACAGAACAGACTCCTCTAACAGAACAGTCTCCTCTAACAGAACAGTCTCCTCTAACAGAACAGTCTCCTCTAACAGAACAGCCTCCTCTAACAGAACAGTCTCCTCTAACAGAACAGTCTCCTCTAACAGAACAGACTCCTCTAACAGAACAGACTCCTCTAACAGAACAGTCTCCTCTAACAGAACAGACTCCTCTAACAGAACAGACTCCTCTAACAGAACAGTCTCCTCTAACAGAACAGCCTCCTCTAACAGAACAGGCTCCTCTAACAGAAGAGACTCCTCTAACAGAACAGTCTCCTCTAACAGAACAGACTCCTCTAACTCTAACAGAACAGTCTCCTCTAACTCTAACAGAACATTCTCCTCTAACAGAACAGACTCCTCTAACAGAACATACTCCTCTAACAGAACAGACTCCTCTAACTCTAACAGAACAGACTCCTCTAACTCTAACAGAACAGTCTCCTCTAACTCTAACAGAACATTCTCCTCTAACAGAATAGACTCCTCTAACAGAACAGACTCCTCTAACAGAACAGTCTCCTCTAACAGAACAGTCTCCTCTAACAGAACAGACTCCTCTAACAGAACAGACTCCTCTAACAGAACAGACTCCTCTAACAGAACAGGCTCCTCTAACAGAACAGACTCCTCTAACAGAACAGACTCCTCTAACAGAACAGACTCCTCTAACAGAACAGTCTCCTCTAACAGAACAGTCTCCTCTAACAGAACAGACTCCTCTAACAGAACAGCCTCCTCTAACAGAACAGCCTCCTCTAACAGAACAGTCTCCTCTAACAGAACAGCCTCCTCTAACAGAACAGACTCCTCTAACAGAACAGACTCCTCTAACAGAACAGACTCCTCTAACAGAACAGTCTCCTCTAACTCTAACAGAACAGCCTCCTCTAACAGAACAGCCTCCTCTAACAGAACAGACTCCTCTAACAGAACAGACTCCTCTAACAGAACAGTCTCCTCTAACAGAACAGACTCCTCTAACAGAACAGTCTCCTCTAACTCTAACATAACAGTCTCCTCTAACTCTAACAGAACAGAATCCTCTTACAGAACAGACTCCTCTAACAGAACAGTCTCCTCTAACAGAACAGTCTCCTCTAACAGAACAGACTCCTCTAACAGAACAGTCTCCTCTAACAGAACAGTCTCCTCTAACAGAACAGACTCCTCTAACAGAACAGACTCCTCTAACTAACAGAACAGTCTCCTCTAACTCTAATAGAACAGAATCCTCTAACAGAACAGGCTCCTCTAACAGAAGACTCCTCTAACAGAACAGACTCCTCTAACAGAACAGACTCCTCTAACAGAACAGTCTCCTCTAACAGAACAGTCTCCTCTAACTCTAACAGAACAGTCTCCTCTAACTCTAACAGAACAGTCTCCTCTAACAGAACAGTCTCCTCTAACTCTAACAAAACAGACTCCTCTAACAGAACAGACTCCTCTAACAGAACAGTCTCCTCTAACAGAACAGTCTCCTCTAACTCTAACAGAACAGACTCCTCTAACTCTAATAGAACAGACTCCTCTAACTCTAACAGAACAGACTCCTCTAACTCTAATAGAACAGACTCCTCTAACTCTAATAGAACAGTCTCCTCTAACTCTAACAGAACAGTCTCCTCTAACTCTAACAGAACAGACTCCTCTAACTCTAACAGAACAGTCTCCTCTAACAGAACAGTCTCCTCTAACTAACAGAACAGTCTCCTCTAACAGAACAGACTCCTCTAACAGAACAGACTCCTCGAACAGAACAGTCTCCTCTAACAGAACAGACTCCTCGAACAGAACAGTCTCCTCTAACAGAACAGTCTCCTCTAACAGAACAGGCTCCTCTAACTAACAGAACAGTCTCCTCTAACAGAAGAGTCTCCTCTAACTCTAACAGAACAGACTCCTCTAACTCTAATAGAACAGACTCCTCTAACAGAACAGTCTCCTCTAACAGAACAGACTCCTCTAACAGAACAGACTCCTCTAACAGAACAGTCTCCTCTAACTCTAACAGAACAGTCTCCTCTAACTCTAACAGAACAGTCTCCTCTAACAGAACAGTCTCCTCTAACTCTAACAAAACAGACTCCTCTAACAGAACAGACTCCTCCAACAGAACATCCTCCTCTAACAGAACAGTCTCCTCTAACAGAACAGTCTCCTCTAACAGAACAGCCTCCTCTAACAGAACAGACTCCTCTAACAGAACAGACTCCTCTAACTCTAACAGAACAGTCTCCTCTAACAGAACAGACTCCTCTAACAGAACAGTCTCCTCTAACAGAACAGACTCCTCTAACAGAACAGACTCCTCTAACTCTAACAGAACAGACTCCTCTAACTCTAACAGAACAGACTCCTCTAACAGAACAGTCTCCTCTAACTCTAACAGAACAGTCTCCTCTAACTCTAACAGAACAGACTCCTCTAACAGAACAGACTCCTCTAACAGAACAGTCTCCTCTAACAGAACAGTCTCCTCTAACAGAACAGACTCCTCTAACAGAACAGTCTCCTCTAACAGAACAGACTCCTCTAACAGAACAGACTCCTCTAACATAACAGACTCCTCTAACTCTAACAGAACAGTCTCCTCTAACAGAACAGACTCCTCTAACAGAACAGTCTCCTCTAACAGAACAGGCTCCTCTAACAGAACATACTCCTCTAACAGAACAGTCTCCTCTAACGGAACAGTCTCCTCTAACAGAACAGACTCCTCTAACTCTAACAGAACAGACTCCTCTAACTCTAACAGAACATTCTCCTCTAACAGAACAGTCTCCTCTAACAGAACAGCCTCCTCTAACAGAACAGACTCCTCTAACAGAACAGTCTCCTCTAACAGAACAGACTCCTCTAACTCTAACAGAACAGTCTCCTCTAACAGAACAGCCTCCTCTAACAGAACAGTCTCCTCTAACTCTAACAGAACAGTCTCCTCTAACTCTAACAGAACAGACTCATCTAACAGAACAGACTCCTCTAACAGAACAGGCTCCTCTAACAGAACAGTCTCCTCTAACAGAACAGACTCCTCTAACAGAACATACTCCTCTAACAGAACAGACTCCTCTAACTCTAACAGAACAGTCTCCTCTAACAGAACAGCCTCCTCTAACAGAACAGACTCCTCTAACAGAACAGACTCCTCTAACTCTAACAGAACAGTCTCCTCTAACAGAACAGCCTCCTCTAACAGAATAGACTCCTCTAACAGAACAGACTCCTCTAACAGAACAGTCTCCTCTAACAGAACAGACTCCTCTAACAGAACAGACTCCTCTAACAGAACAGTCTCCTCTAACAGAACAGACTCCTCTAACAGAACAGTCTCCTCTAACAGAACAGACTCCTCTAACCAAACAGACTCCTCTAACAGAACAGTCTCCTCTAACAGAACAGTCTCCTCTAACTAACAGAACAGACTCCTCTAACAGAACAGTCTCCTCTAACAGAACAGTCTCCTCTAACAGAACAGACTCCTCTAACAGAACAGACTCCTCTAACAGAACAGACTCCTCTAACAGAACAGACTCCTCTAACAGAACAGACTCCTCTAACAGAACAGTCTCCTCTAACAGAACAGCCTCCTCTAACAGAACAGTCTCCTCTAACAGAACAGCCTCCTCTAACAGAACAGTCTCCTCTAACAGAACAGACTCCTCTAACAGAACAGTCTCCTCTAACTCTAATAGAACAGAATCCTCTAACAGAACAGTCTCCTCTAACAGAATAGACTCCTCTAACAGAACAGTCTCCTCTAACAGAACAGTCTCCTCTAACAGAACAGACTCCTCTAACAGAACATACTCCTCTAACAGAACAGTCTCCTCTAACAGAACAGTCTCCTCTAACAGAACAGACTCCTCTAACTCTAACAGAACAGTCTCCTCTAACAGAACAGTCTCCTCTAACTCTAACAGAACAGACTCCTCTAACAGAACAGACTCCTCTAACTCTAACAGAACAGTCTCCTCTAACAGAACAGTCTCCTCTAACTCTAACAGAACAGTCTCCTCTAACAGAACAGTCTCCTCTAACTCTAACAGAACAGACTCCTCTAACAGAACATACTCCTCTAACAGAACAGACTCCTCTAACAGAACAGACTCCTCTAACAGAACAGTCTCCTCTAACAGAACAGTCTCCTCTAACAGAACAGACTCCTCTAACAGAACAGACTCCTCTAACAGAACAGACTCCTCTAACTCTAACAGAACAGTCTCCTCTAACTCTAACAGAACAGTCTCCTCTAACAGAACATACTCCTCTAACAGAACAGACTCCTCTAACTCTAACAGAACAGCCTCTTCTAACAGAACAGTCTCCTCTAACAGAACAGCCTCCTCTAACTCTAACAGAACAGTCTCCTCTAACTCTAACAGAACAGACTCCTCTAACTCTAACAGAACAGTCTCCTCTAACTCTAACAGAACAGACTCCTCTAACTCTAACAGAACAGTCTCCTCTAACTCTAACAGAACAGTCTCCTCTAACAGAACATACTCCTCTAACAGAACAGACTCCTCTAACTCTAACAGAACAGCCTCTTCTAACAGAACAGACTCCTCTAACAGAACAGCCTCCTCTAACAGAACAGTCTCCTCTAACAGAACAGTCTCCTCTAACAGAACAGCCTCCTCTAACTAACAGAACAGTCTCCTCTAACAGAACAGTCTCCTCTAACTCTAACAGAACAGACTCCTCTAACTCTAATAGAACAGACTCCTCTAACAGAACAGTCTCCTCTAACAGAACAGACTCCTCTAACAGAACAGACTCCTCTAACAGAACAGACTCCTCTAACAGAACAGTCTCCTCTAACAGAACAGTCTCCTCTAACAGAACAGACTCCTCTAACAGAAGTCTCCTCTAACAGAACAGACTCCTCTAACAGAACAGACTCCTCTAACAGAACAGTCTCCTCTAACAGAACAGTCTCCTCTAACAGAACAGACTCCTCTAACAGAACAGACTCCTCTAACAGAACAGTCTCCTCTAACAGAACAGTCTCCTCTAACTAACAGAACAGACTCCTCTAACAGAACAGTCTCCTCTAACTCTAATAGAACAGACTCCTCTAACAGAACAGACTCCTCTAACAGAACAGTCTCCTCTAACAGAACAGTCTCCTCTAACAGAACAGTCTCCTCTAACTCTAACAGAGCAGTCTCCTCTAACAGAACAGTCTCCTCTAACAGAACAGACTCATCTAACAGAACAGCCTCCTCTAACAGAACAGTCTACTCTAATTGAACAGACTCCTCTAACAGAACAGACTCCTCTAACAGAACAGTCTCCTCTAACAGAACAGACTCCTCTAACAGAACAGTCTACTCTAATTGAACAGACTCCTCTAACAGAACAGACTCCTCTAACAGAACAGTCTCCTCTAACAGAACAGGCTCCTCTAACAGAACAGACTCATCTAACAGAACAGCCTCCTCTAACAGAACAGGCTCCTCTAACAGAACAGTCTCCTCTAACAGAACAGTCTCCTCTAACAGAACAGACTCCTCTAACAGAACAGACTCCTCTAACAGAACAGTCTCCTCTAACAGAACAGTCTCCTCTAACTCTAAAAGAACAGACTCCTCTAACAGAACAGACTCCTCTAACAGAACAGACTCCTCTAACAGAACAGTCTCCTCTAACAGAACAGACTCCTCTAACTCTAACAGAACAGACTCCTCTAACTCTAACAGAACAGTCTCCTCTAACAGAACAGTCTCCTCTAACTCTAACAGAACAGTCTCCTCTAACAGAACAGTCTCCTCTAACTCTAACAGAACAGTCTCCTCTAACAGAACATTCTCCTCTAACAGAACAGACTCCTCTAACAGAACAGTCTCCTCTAACTCTAACAGAACAGTCTCCTCTAACAGAACAGTCTCCTCTAACTCTAACAGAACAGACTCCTCTAACAGAACAGACTCCTCTAACAGAACAGACTCCTCTAACAGAACAGTCTCCTCTAACAGAACAGGCTCCTCTAACAGAACAGACTCCTCTAACAGAACAGACTCCTCTAACAGAACAGACTCCTCTAACAGAACAGTCTCCTCTAACGGAACAGTCTCCTCTAACAGAACAGACTCCTCTAACCAAACAGACTCCTCTAACAGAACAGACTCCTCTAACAGAACAGTCTCCTCTAACAGAACAGACTCCTCTAACAGAACAGACTCCTCTAACAGAACAGACTCCTCTAACAGAACAGTCTCCTCTAACAGAACAGACTCCTCTAACAGAACAGTCTCCTCTAACAGAACAGGCTCCTCTAACAGAACAGACTCCTCTAACAGAACAGACTCCTCTAACAGAACAGACTCCTCTAACAGAACAGTCTCCTCTAACGGAACAGTCTCCTCTAACAGAACAGACTCCTCTAACAGAACAGACTCCTCTAACAGAACAGACTCCTCTAACAGAACAGACTCCTCTAACAGAACAGACTCCTCTAACAGAACAGACTCCTCTAACAGAACAGTCTCCTCTAACTCTAACAGAACAGTCTCCTCTAACAGAACAGACTCCTCTAACAGAACAGTCTCCTCTAACTCTAACAGAACAGTCTCCTCTAACAGAACAGACTCCTCTAACAGAACAGACTCCTCTAACAGAACAGACTCCTCTAACAGAACAGTCTCCTCTAACAGAACAGACTCCTCTAACAGAACAGTCTCCTCTAACTCTAACAGAACAGTCTCCTCTAACAGAACAGACTCCTCTAACAGAACAGACTCCTCTAACAGAACAGACTCCTCTAACAGAACAGACTCCTCTAACAGAACAGGCTCCTCTAACAGAACAGTCTCCTCTAACAGAACAGACTCCTCTAACAGAACAGTCTCCTCTAACTCTAACAGAACAGACTCCTCTAACAGAACAGTCTCCTCTAACTCTAACAGAGCAGTCTCCTCTAACAGAACAGTCTCCTCTAACAGAACAGACTCCTCTAACAGAGCAGTCTCCTCTAACAGAACAGTCTCCTCTAACTCTAACAGAACAGACTCCTCTAACTCTAACATAACAGTCTCCTCTAACTCTAACAGAGCAGTCTCCTCTAACATAACAGTCTCCTCTAATTCTAACAGAGCAGTCTCCTCTAACAGAACAGACTCCTCTAACAGAACAGTCTCCTCTAATCCCAATCTCAGGACAGTTAGCTATTTGTCACGATTCTTAAATGTAAATATGTATCTAATATCTGTCTCTTTGAAATTGACCTGTTTAGTTTAGATGCAAGGTGTGTGTGTGTGTGTGCTTTTTTGTGTGTGTGTGTCTGTGTGTGTGTGTGTGTGTGTCTGTGTGTCTGTGTGTGTGTGTCTGTGTCTGTGTGTGTGTCTGTGTGTGTGTGTGTGTGTGTGTGTGTGTGTGTGTGTGTGTGTGTGTGTGTGTGTGTGTGTGTGTGTGTGTGTGTGTGTGTGTGTGTGTGTGTGTGTGTGTGTGTGTGTGTGTGTGTGTGCGTGCGTCTGTGTGTCTGTGTGCTTGTAACTGATCTCTCTCTCTTTCTCGCTCTCTCCTTCTCACTATTTTATCCCTGTCTTTCTCTCTTCTCTTTCTCTCTGGTACACTACCCTGTAGAGGACTATAAAACAGTCGATCCCTCTATTCTGTTCTCCTCCTCCACTCGACCGTGACTCTGCCTTTTCCCTTCTCTCGATATTCACTGGTTCTTCAGAGTCTGATGAAATTGCTTTGGTGTTTCCATCAAGGAAAGGTTGTGATTCTATCCAGAAGTTAACAGTAGAAAACATATTGTAATTACATTTGATTACCTTTTTTTCCCCCTGGCAGCATCCAAATTACACTTCCCCCTTGTCTCTCTCTCTCTCTCTCTCTCTGTGAAATGCAGTCTATGTATCAGACAGCTCACCCAGCTATAGGAAAGGGGCATGGGGCCCTTTCACCATATAAAGCTTGTGCTTTATTTTTTATTTATTGTCGAATGCAACAAAAGAAAAAGATATACAGTGCCTTGCGAAACTATTCGGCCCCCTTGAACTTTGCGACCTTTTGCCACATTTCAGGCTTCAAACATAAAGATATAAAATTGTATTTTTTTGTGAAGAATCAACCACAAGTGGGACACAATCATGAAGTGGAACGACATTTATTGGATATTTCAAACTTTTTAACAAATCAAAAACTGAAAAATTGGGCGTGCAAAATTATTCAGCCCCTTTACTTTCAGTGCAGCAAACTCTCTCCAGAAGTTCAGTGAGGATCTCTGAATGATCCAATGTTGACCTAAATGACTAATGATGATAAATACAATCCACCTGTGTGTAATCAAGTCTCCGTATAAATGCACCTGCACTGTGATAGTCTCAGAGGTCCGTTAAAAGCGCAGAGAGCATCATGAAGAACAAGGAACACACCAGGCAGGTCCGAGATACTGTTGTGAAGAAGTTTAAAGCCGGATTTGGATACAAAAAGATTTACCAAGCTTTAAACATCCCAAGGAGCACTGTGCAAGCGATAATATTGAAATGGAAGGAGTATCAGACCACTGCAAATCTACCAAGACCTGGCCGTCCCTCTAAACTTTCAGCTCATACAAGGAGAAGACTGATCAGAGATATGCAGCCAAGAGGCCCATGATCACTCTGGATGAACTGCAGAGATCTACAGCTGAGGTGGGAGACTCTGTCCATAGGACAACAATCAGTCGTATATTGCACAAATCTGGCCTTTATGGAAGAGTGGCAAGAAGAAAGCCATTTCTTAAAGATATCCATAAAAAGTGTCGTTTAAAGTTTGCCACAAGCCACCTGGGAGACACACCAAACATGTGGAAGAAGGTGCTCTGGTCAGATGAAACCAAAATTGAACTTTTTGGCAACAATGCAAAACGTTATGTTTGGCGTAAAAGAAACACAGCTCATCACCCTGAACACACCATCCCCACTGTCAAACATGGTGGTGGCAGCATCATGGTTTGGGCCTGCTTTTCTTCAGCAGGGACAGGGAAGATGGTTAAAATTGATGGGAAGATGGATGGAGCCAAATACAGGACCATTCTGGAAGAAAACCTGATGGAGTCTGCAAAAGACCTGAGACTGGGATGGAGATTTGTCTTCCAACAAGACAATGATCCAAAACATAAAGCAAAATCTACAATGGAATGGTTCAAAAATAAACATATCCAGGTGTTAAAATGGCCAAGTCAAAGTCCAGACCTGAATCCAATCGAGAATCTGTGGAAAGAACTGAAAACTGCTGTTCACAAATGCTCTCCATCCAACCTCACTGAGCTCGAGCTGTTTTGCAAGGAGGAATGGGAAAAATGTCAGTCTCTCAAAACTGATAGAGACATACCCCAAGCGACTTACAGCTGTAATCGCAGCAAAAGGTGGCGCTACAAAGTATTAACTTAAGGGGGCTGAATAATTTTGCACACCCAATTTTTCAGTTTTTGATTTGTTAAAAAAGTTTGAAATATCCAATAAATGTCGTTCCACTTCATGATTGTGTCCCACTTGTTGTTGATTCTTCACAAAAAAATACAGTTTTATATCTTTATGTTTGAAGCCTGAAATGTGGAAAAGGTCGCAAAGTTCAAGGGGGCCGAATACTTTCGCAAGGCACTGTATGTCTTTGTTTTAGTATGGCCAGAGCGTGAGTTGGGTGGACAGTCTATGTTCGTTTTTCTATGATTTGCTATTTCTGTGTTTGGCCTGGTATGGTTCTCAATCAGAGGCAGCTGTCAGTCATTGTCCCTGATTGAGAACCATATTTAGGCAGCCTGTTTTCTATTGTGTTTTGGTGGGTGATTATTTTCTGTTTTCTGTTGTGTAAATATGGACACACACCACGCTGCATCTTGGTCCTCACCTTCTTCCACCATCGACGGACATTACATAGCCTAAAAACAATTATTTTGATTTCATCAATGATCAGCCCCTCTATCCTGGGTTTAGTCTCGATGGTACTGCTGAGCATCCATAGCGTTGTCAAGATACAGTACGAGTCAAAGGTTTGGCTTCGACAACATTTCCAATATCCTCGTGGAAATTCAAAAATAATAAATATAATAATAAAATAATAAAAATAAATACAATAAATAAATGATAATAAATAAAATAATAATTTTTAAAAAATCCAAATTCGATTAATATATATAATAATAATAATATATATAATATGCCAATTATTTGATGGTCCAAAAGCATTCTGTCCCCATCAACACTTTCTAAAAACTTTTGGTGACTCTGAGAAATGACATGTTGAAAGTAGTGAAGATGAGTGAGCCCCCACCATGTACAGTACCAGTCAAATATTTGGACACACCTACTCATTCAAGGGTTTTTCTTTATTTTTCCTACATTCTACATTGTAGAATAATAGTAAAGACATAAAAACTATGAAATAACACATATGGAATCATTTATTAACCAACAAGTGTTAAACAAATCAAAATATATCCTACATTTGTTTAGTCACCTCAACGTGCTCAATTTCCACATTCATTATTGCAAGATTTTGTGAAGGTTTAGGGTTTAGTCCCAAATACAATACTTTTACTTGTGAAATATTTAGGAAAAACCTATTCCTTGCCACCCACTCTGAAACTAACTGCAGCTCTTTGTTGAGTGTTGCAATCATTTCATTCACTGTAGTAGCTGCCTAAACATTCACTGCACATGTATATAGTGTTGAGTCATCCGCATACATATACACACTGGCTTTACTCAAAGCCAGTTGTATGTCACTAGTAAAGGTTTTAAAAAGTAAGGGGCCAAGACAGCTGCCCTGGGGAATTCCTGATTCTACAAAGGATTTTGTTGGAGAGACTTCCACCCTCTGTGTTCTGTTAGACAGGTAACTGTTTATCCACAATATAGCAGGGGGTGTAAATCCATAACACATACGTTTTTCCAGCAACAGACTATGATTGATAATGTCAAAAAGCCGCACTGAAGTCTAGCAAAACAGCCCACACAATCATTTTAACACCCCCATTAACATACAAAACACTTAGATAAGACAAAAACACATACATCACCCATGTCACACCCTGACCTAACCAAAATAACAAAGAAAACAAAGAATACTACGGTCAGGGTGTGACAGGTTCTCCTAGATATGGCTCAACGTCAACAGTGAAGAGGCGACTCCGGGATGCTGGGCTTCTAGGCAGAGTTGCAAAGAAAAGTAATATCTCAGACTGGCCAATGAAAATAGAAGACTAAGACGGTCAAAAGAAAACAGACACTGGACAGAGGAACTCTGCAGCATCCCGGAATCGCCTCTTCACTGTTGATGTTGAGACTGGTGTTTTGCGGCTACTATTTAATGAAGCTGCCAGTTGAGTGGGAGGCGTCTGTTTCTCAAACTAGACACTCTAATGTACTTGTCCTCTTGCTCAGTTGTGCACCGGGGCCTCCCAGTCCTCTTCCCACTCCTCTTTCAATTCTGGTTAGAGCCAGTTTGTGTTGGTCTGTGAAGGGAGTAGTACACAGCGTTGTACAAGATCTTCAGTTTCTTTGCAATTTCTCTCATGGAATAGCCTTCATTTGACAGAACAAGAATAGACTGACGAGTTTCAGAAGAAAGTTCTTCGATTCTATCCATTTTGAGCCTGTAATCGAACCCACAAATGCTGATGCTCAAGATACTCAACTAGTCTAAAGAAGGCCAGTTTTATCGCTTCTTTAATCAGCACAACAAATTCATAATGGATGGACGTGTCTCCTGTCGGATGCCATAGTTGCCCTTCGTTTGAAGATTTAACCCGGAGACAGGTGTTTTCTCCAACTTCTTAGCTATCATACTCGAATTCCAACTTATTTCAAAACTCGGTTCTCCAGAAGTGGAGAGCACCACAGTTCTACAGTTTTACCACAGTTTTACACAATACCTTATTTTTTTTAAAGCCTAGTTAGACAGGATTACCTAGAAATAGTGACCAGCTCAAATAGAAACAAGTGTGCTATATGGCAGACCAATCCAAACTCATGTCCACTCATTAGCTCAGCCAATCAAAAAGGTTATAAACATAAAATAAAATAAAAGTTTACGTTCAAACGGTAGTGACCCGCGACATACGCCTAGTTACCTGAAACGGTTCAGCCAGAAATTGTGGATGTGTTACATTATCAAACATTAATGTATTGCATTATCAAGCATTTCACACATGTTATCCAGATAATGACTAATAGCACTTGGTGGTCAATTAGCAGCCTCCCACCAGAATGGGCTTTAGGTTGAGGCAGATGAACCTGTAGCCATATTACTTCAACAGTATTTAACATGAGATCCTCTCTAATCTTTACAGGAATGTGGTTCTGAATATAAACAGCAACACCTCCACCGTTGGCATTTCTGTATTTTTCTGTAAATGTTATTACATTGTATTGCTATCACTGTTTCATCAAAGGTATTATCTAAGTGAGTTTCAGAGATAGTCAGAATATGAATGTTATTTGTTACTAGCAAGTTATTAATTTCACAAACCTTGTTTCTTATTAAGCCACAAATGTTTAAGTGGGCTATTTTGAGCACTTTTCTGGGATGCTGGGAAGCTTAGCAGAAGTAGATATTCTCATGTAATTTATGTTAGTGCAGGGTGAGCTGCACACAGTGGACTTCCTACTAGGGCACACCGCCTCAGTGCTAACAGTATAAATCTGGTTCATAGACACATGATTACTGCATACAATAGCTGTAGGTTCAGCAGAGGCAGGGCAGTTAGAGGGACATAAACTAGGTTACATGTCTTCCTGTTATAAAGTACATATGCTGAAGCATTATAATAACTCAGCGACACAATGGATTAACTTGGGTCATTGTCTCAACACAGCCTTATGATGTTGTGAAAGGATCCAGGAACCCAGATGATTTGGGTGGATCCCATCCGCGTTATAAAACCTGTTTCCTAAAAGGTATCAAAATAAACAATAATCACGTAGGCAGTTGTGAAGAGATGGAAACCTGCTAAAGTAATACCACGATTCAGAGAAGGTACAGGGCCAGATATGTTGTGTCTTTTATTAGTGTCTAGCAGAGAGTCAATCAGCACTTTAAACGGTAGCTTCTTACTTCATCCTTCTAATCTGGCCGAAGTAATACTAGCTAGGGACCTTCAACGTTACTGCAATAGAAGTCTCTGCCGGCAGCCACCTGACTGACTGACATGTCTATATCCTTACCAGTTGTGCACTTCGTTCTCAGGTTTTTTTTTGGTTGTTTGGGGGTTGATGTCTGTAGACATGGCAGGAGTCGTGGGGACGGTTTTGAAATTACATTTTTGTCCGGACTCTCGCAAACACACTGTCAGCAGCTTCTCCAGTGTCTTACTCTGAGCTGGGGTAGTTCGTTTCACGTGTCAGGCCTTCGGCCTATGCTGCAGTGGTGTGGAGTTAGCTGCTTGAGAAAGTTGTGAATGTGCTTCTAAAAATCTGTCAAAACCCGGGGGGGGACGCAGGCGAGCGCTGTTCATGATTCCACTTGTTTGCCAGATGCGATCAGAACTCAGTAAGATCAAGAATATACTGTAAGCGTTCTGAGTTTTGATCAATGCTTGGGGCAATATTTAGATGTTGACCTGTAATTGATTTTCTTTATTGTGTACAAAATATACATTACATATTTATATACAATGCACTGAACAAAAATATAAACGCCACATGCAACAATTGCATTTCTTTTTAAAAACCTGTTGCGACTCTAGGGACA
Source organism: Oncorhynchus tshawytscha (assembly GCF_018296145.1). Classification (NCBI taxonomy): domain Eukaryota; kingdom Metazoa; phylum Chordata; class Actinopteri; order Salmoniformes; family Salmonidae; genus Oncorhynchus; species Oncorhynchus tshawytscha. The sequence goes on along the minus strand of NC_056429.1, from coordinate 3,709,808 downwards.
GTATTTTCATTTTTTGAAAAAAATTCCCGTTTTGAACGGGATAAGATGCTTGAGATTCTCGCGTAAAATACAGGGTTAGCCATTACTCCAATCGGTCCTACTGAAAAATGAATTGTCCCGACGGATATATTATCGAATAGATATTAGAAAAACACCTTGAGGATTGATTATAAACAACGTTTGCCATGTTTCTGTCGATATTATGGAGCTAATTTGGAATATTTTTCGCCGTTTTCGTGACTGCAATTTCCGGGCGATTTCTCAGCCAAACGTGAAGAACAAACAGAGCTATTTCGCCTATAAAAATAATATTTTGGGGAAAAAATGAACTTTGGCTATCTACCTGGGAGTTTCATGAGTGAAAACATCCGAAGTTCATCAAAGGTAAACGATTTAATTTGATTGCTTTTCTGATTTTCGTGACAAGGAATAATGCTATGCTAGGCTATCAATAAACTTACACAAATGCTTGTCTAGCTTTGGCTGTAAAGCATATTTTGAAAATCTGAGATGACAGGGTGATTAACAAAAGGCAAAGCTGTGTCTCAATATATTTCATTTGTGAATTTCATGAATAGGAATATTTTCTAGGGCTATTTATGTCCGTTGTGTTATGCTAATTAGTTTCAGGCGATGGTTACGCTCCCGCATGCGGGTTTGGGAGTCACAAGAAGTTTAACTGAGTCACAGTTCATATAAGTGGATACCGTCTCCTTTTTAATACAGACAACAGGAGACAAGAGGTCCTACAAGTGGCTCCAATTTCCACAAGTGTAACATCAGCGTGATGTTAGGTTACCAATCAATCCATCTCCATGGTTAGCAATCCATCCCCACGGTTACCAATCCATCCATCCCCATGGTTACCAATCCATCCATCCCCATGGTTACCTATCCATCCCCATGGTTACCAATCCATCCCCATGGTTACCAAGCCACGTCCATGGTTACCAATCCACGCCCATGGTTACCAATCCATCCATCCCCATGGTTACCAATCCATCCCCATGGTTACCAATCCATCCATCCCCATTGTTACCAATCCATCCCCATGGTTACCAATCTGTCTCCATGGTTACCAATCCACGCCAATGGTTGCCAATCCATCCATCCCCATTGTTACCAATCCATCCATCCCCATGGTTACCAATCCATCCCCATGGTTACCAATCCATCCATCCCCATTGTTACCAATCCGTCTCCATGGTTACCAATCCATCCATCCCCATTGTTACCAATCCGTCTCCATGGTTACCAATCCATCCATCCCCATTGTTACCAATCCATCCATCCCCATTGTTACCAATCCATCCCCATTGTTACCAATCCACGCCCATGGTTACCAATCCATCCATCCCCATTGTTACCAATCCGTCTCCATGGTTACCAATCCATCCATCCCCATTGTTACCAATCCATCTCCATGGTTACCAATCCATCCCCATTGTTACCAATCCGTCTCCATGGTTACCAATCAATCCGTTCATCCATCCATCCCTTAACTTCTCCTGAAACATTTAGTGAGTCGCTGCCACGGGTCCATGCACTGTATGTTTACAGCTCCTTCGTGGCTCCCATTGGAGAGGGGACGGAGTGGTATTAAAGAAGAAATCCCATGCAGCCTTGTTTTTAGGTTCAAACACTGGAATGTGAGATGTAATCTTCACCTCGATTAGGCTGATAGAAATCCTTATTATTTAGTCGAATGATTTTCAACTTGAGTGTCATTGTTTCTATACAGGGTACACTCTAATGTTCTGAACTTCTAACAGTGGCTTCTTGACAATGATCGCAAGAGCAGCTGCTCACCGATTTGACGGCTCCAACACAGTTCCACTGCCAAAACATTAGCTATGCGGGTGTCGGCTATTGTCGGTTAACGCTTGAGCTGATTGAATCTAGGCCTAAAGCCTGACAGCAGGTTTGATTGATTGTTGTTCAGAGCATTGTGTTGATTGTTGCCTGTAGTGTTGAAGTTTAAACTGAAAAGCTCGGAATCAAACAAATTAAATAGCCTGGTATCAATCAGTTTGGTTTCCAGGCTAACATTTCTGTTGCTCCCAGCAGACACTCCGTTCCTCTCTCTCACCCTGCTGGGCTCTTCCAACCAATCAAGAGTAAATACAAAGTGGTAGTGGTCCACATGTTAACTAAGACATTACACTGCCAGCTACAACACAGATTAAGAGGTTATTAACAAACTACTCTGAGTGTGACTGACCTGGGTTTAAATACTAGTTATTAACAAACTACTCTGAGTGTGACTGACCTGGGTTTAAATACTAGTTATTAACAAACTACTCTGAGTGTGACCGACCTGGGTTTAAATACTAGTTATTAACAAACTACTCTGAGTGTGACCGACCTGGGTTTAAATACTAGTTATTAACAAACTACTCTGAGTGTGAACCTGGGTTTAAAAAGTTATTAACAAACTCTGAGTGTGACCGACCTGGGTTTAAATACTAGTTATTAACAAACTACTCTGAGTGTGACCGACCTGGGTTTAAATACTAGTTATTAACAAACTACTCTGAGTGTGACCGACCTGGGTTTAAATACTAGTTATTAACAAACTACTCTGAGTGTGACCGACCTGGGTTTAAATACTAGTTATTAACAAACTACTCTGAGTGTGACCGACCTGGGTTTAAATACTAGTTATTAACAAACTACTCTGAGTGTGAACCTGGGTTTAAATACTAGTTATTAACAAACTACTCTGAGTGTGACCGACCTGGGTTTAAATACGACCTGAGTTTAAATACTAGTTTATTAACAAACTACTCTGAGTGTGACCGACCTGGGTTTAAATACTAGTTTAAATACTATTAACAAACTACTCTGAGTGTGACCGACCTGGGTTTAAATACTAGTTATTAACAAACTACTCTGAGTGTGACCGACCTGGGTTTAAATACTAGTTATTAACAAACTACTCTGAGTGTGACCGACCTGGGTTTAAATACTAGTTATTAACAAACTACTCTGAGTGTGACCGACCTGGGTTTAAATACTAGTTATTAACAAACTACTCTGAGTGTGACCGACCTGGGTTTAAATACTAGTTATTAACAAACTACTCTGAGTGTGACCGACCTGGGTTTAAATACTAGTTATTAACAAACTACTCTGAGTGTGACCGACCTGGGTTTAAATACTAGTTATTAACAAACTACTCTGAGTGTGACCGACCTGGGTTTAAATACTAGTTATTAACAAACTACTCTGAGTGTGACCGACCTGGGTTTAAATACTAGTTATTAACAAACTACTCTGAGTGTGACCGACCTGGGTTTAAATACTAGTTTTAAATACTAGTTTAAATTATTATTAACAAACTACTCTGAGTGTGACCGACCTGGGTTTAAATACTAGTTATTAACAAACTACTCTGAGTGTGAACTGGGTTTAAATACTAGTTATTAACAAACTACTCTGAGTGTGACCGACCTGGGTTTAAATACTAGTTATTAACAAACTACTCTGAGTGTGACCGACCTGAGTTACCTGGGTTTAAATATTAACAAACTACTCTGAGTGTGACCGACCTGGGTTTAAATACTAGTTATTAACAAACTACTCTGAGTGTGACCGACCTGGGTTTTAAATACTAGTTATTAACAAACTACTCTGAGTGTGACCGACCTGGGTTTAAATACTAGTTATTAACAAACTACTCTGAGTGTGACCGACCTGGGTTTAAATACTAGTTATTATTAACAAACTACTCTAGTTATTAACAAACTACTCTGAGTGTGACCGACCTGGGTTTAAATACTAGTTATTAACAAACTACTCTGAGTGTGACCGACCTGGGTTTAAATACTAGTTATTAACAAACTACTCTGAGTGTGACCGACCTGGGTTTAAATACTAGTTATTAACAAACTACTCTGAGTGTGACCGACCTGGGTTTAAATACTAGTGTGATTAACCTGGGTTTAAATACTTAACAAACTACTCTGAGTGTTGGGTTTTAACAAACTACTCTGAGTGTGACCGACCTGGGTTTAAATACTAGTTATTAACAAACTACTCTGAGTGTGACCGACCTGGGTTTAAATACTAGTTATTAACAAACTACTCTGAGTGTGACCGACCTGGGTTTAAATACTAGTTATTATTAACAACTACTCTGAGTGTGACCGACCTGGGTTTAAATACTAGTTATTAACAAACTACTCTGAGTGTGACCGACCTGGGTTTAAATTTAAATACTAGTGTGACCGACCTGGGTTTAATACTAGTTATTAAAACTACTCTGTTTAAATAGTGTGACCGACCTGGGTTTAAATACTGGGTTTAAATACTAGTTATTATTTATTAACTAGTTATTAACAAAAACTACTCTGTTTAAATACTAGTTATTAACAAACTACTCTGTGACCGACCTGGGTTTAAATACTAGTTATTAACAAACTACTCTGAGTGTTGGGTTTAAATACTATTTATTAACAAACTACTCTGAGTGTGACCGACCTGGGTTTAAATACTAGTTATTAACAAACTACTCTGAGTGTGACCGACCTGGGTTTAAATACTAGTTATTATTAACAAACTACTCTGAGTGTGACCGACCTGGGTTTAAATACTAGTTTATTAACAAACTACTCTGAGTGTGACCGACCTGGGTTTAAATACTAGTTATTATTAACAAACTACTCTGAGTGTGACCGACCTGGGTTTAAATACTAGTTTATTAACAAACTACTCTGAGTGTGACCGACCTGGGTTTAAATACTAGTTATTAACAAACTACTCTGAGTGTGACCGACCTGGGTTTAAATACTAGTTATTATTAACAAACTACTCTGAGTGTGACTGGGTTTAAATACTAGACCTGGGTTTAAATACTAGTTATTAACAAACTACTCTGAGTGTGACCGACCTGGGTTTAAATACTAGTTCACATATCTCAATTACTTTCACATCTGAATATTGTATTTGAAATAAGTATTTTAAATACCAGATACCTGGGTTAAATACATGTGAGTATTTGAATATTGTATTTGAAATAAGTATTTTAAATACCAGATACCTGGGTTAAATACATGTGAGTATTTGAATATTGTATTTGAAATAAGTATTTTAAATACCAGATACCTGGAGTTAAATACATGTGAGTATTTGAATATTGTATTTGAAATAAGTATTTTAAATACCAGATACCTGGGTTAAATACATGTGAGTATTTGAATATTGTATTTGAAATAAGTATTTTAAATACCAGATACTCACATACATGTATTTCAACCCAGGTCTGGTGTGTAGTTAAATTAAATATGAGCCTCACATTGTTGTGAGCCGACTGGAAACGTGAACCAAAAGCTCTGGCCACATTTTCTGTGCGTTGCACCTCCCCCAGCCTTCACCGGACACCCAACGCCCCCGGCCTGCCCTAGCCTCGAATAAATTAACCTGTATCATAATTAATTAAATCATCAACAGTTGCTTCGCTTTTAATGGTGGCTGGATACCTGCAACCCGACCCCAGCTGGAGAGCTAGATTATCTCCCAAATGGAACCCTCTTCCCTCCCACAGGGCCTTGGTCTAAAGCAGTGCACTATATAGGGAATAGGGTTCCATAGGGCTCTGGTCTAAAGTAGTGCACTATATAGGGAATAGGGTTCCATAGGGCTCTGGTCTAAAGCAGTGCACTATATAGGGAATAGGTGCCATTGAGGATTCCCCAGAATGGTAAGAGGAGCCGGCCTATATTCAGTGACAGCTTGACTAAGACGCTGAGAGGTAGATAGAAGTAAATAGTGATGAATAGGTTGGAAGAGACTGCTGCTGGACGGGCCAGGCAGCTGCTCACCTAACACCCTGCCTCGTTCCACTCCACTCCGCTTCACTTCGGCCTTATCTGTATATCTGAACATTTGTGGTCCTTAGTTACTGCTGCTTTAACATTACTTACAGAGCAGGCTTCTCCTCTCCCAATCTCCCATACTACAGACCTCTTACTTACAGAACAGGCTTCTCCTCTCCCAATCTCCCATACTACAGACCTCTTACTTACAGAGCAGGCTTCTCCTCTCCCAATCTCCCATACTACAGACCTCTTACTTACAGAGCAGGCTTCTCCTCTCCCAATCTCCCATACTACAGACCTCTTACTTACAGAGCAGGCTTCTCCTCTCCCAATCTCCCATACTACAGACCTCTTACTTATGTACATGTACAAACTCTAGAAACTCTAAACTCTTTAATCCACACATAGATGCACATGTACAAACTCTAGAAACTCTAAACTTTTTAATCCACACAGACGCACATGTACAAACTCTAGAAACTCTAAACTCTTTAATCCACACATAGATGCACATGTACAAACTCTAGAAACTCTAAACTTTTTAATCCACACAGACGCACATGTACAAACTCTAGAAACTCTAAACTCTTTACTCCCTCGCCCTCCATTTGGCAAATCTGACCATAATTCTATCCTCCTGATTCCTGCTTACAAGTAAAAACTAAAGCAGGAAGTACCAGTGACTCCTTAATACGGAAGTGTTCAGATGACACGGATGCGACACTACAGGACTGTTTTGCAGCACAGACTGGAATATGTTCTGGGATTCATCCAATGGCATTGAGGAATACACCACCTCAGTCACCGGCTTCATCAACAAGTGCATTGACGACTTCGTCCCCAAATTGACCGTACGTACATATCCCAACCAGAAGCCATGGATTGCAGGCAACACCCGCACATCGCACGCCACATTATCCTTTCCCACCTGGACAAAAGGAACACCTACGTGAGAATGCTATTCATTGACTACAGCTCAGCATTTAACACCATAGTGCCCTCAAAGCTCATCACTAAGCTAAGGACCCTGGGACTAAACACCTCCCTCTGCAACTGGATCCTGGACTTCCTGACAGGCTGCCCTCAGGTGGTGAGGGTAGAAAACAAAACATCTGCCCCCAACACCGGGGCCAGTAAGGGGTGAGTGCTAAGTGAGTGCTACACCTGTTGTATTCGGCGCATGTGACAAATACATTTTGATTTGATAAGACATTTATATGAATTGCATCCTTGCTGGATCTGAGACAGCAGTATTAATACCATGTACTTGTTAGACCACGTACCTGTTAATACCCCTAATTGACAGTTGATCGTTTGTGTGAGTACATCGATATGTACGTGTGGTTTAAAACAAAACATTTTATGTAGCTATTCTTGTCTATTGATGTTCTGTATTATGTCATTCTGTTTCCTGTTCTGTGTTCTGTGTTCTGTGTCCTGTGTCCTGTATTCTGTGTCCTGTGTTCTGTGTCCTGTGTTCTGTGTTCTGTGTTCTGTATTCTGTGTTCTGTGTTCTGTGTCCTGTGTTCTGTGTCCTGTGTTCTGTGTTCTGTGTCCTGTGTCCTGTATTCTGTGTTCTGTGTCCTGTGTTCTGTGTCCTGTGTTCTGTGTGGACCCCAGGAAGAGTAGCTGCTTCTTTTGCAACAGCTAATGGGGATCCTAATAAAATTTAATTTGACCTCTGGATGACCTATACCCCTGATCTCAGTATCTGTGGCCCCCTGTAAGCAGGCTGGGAGTGCATCCCAAAATGGCACAATATTTTCTGGTCAAAAGTAGCACATTATTTTTTTTCTTTCTAATTTGTACCCTTATTTAAGCAGGGGATTACCATTGAGGGTCTCTTTCACAAGGGAGTCTCTTATTTAGGGAATAGTGTTGTTTTTGGGACTCAGGCTGTGTGATGGTTTTTCTGGGCAGCTGGTGATGAATGTTGTATTTATTTATATACTGTAGAAGGTCCACATGAAGGGTCACAGAGCACACGGTGTAATGAGAACACTGTGGATACTGAGATACCCTGACCTTGCCCTGGAGGTTAACACAATCCTCTATTCTCTCTCTCTCTCTCTCTCTCTCTCTCTCTGTCTCTCTCTCTCTCTCTCTCTCTCTGTCTCTCTCTCTCTCTCTCTCTCTCTATCTCTGTCTCTCTCTCTCTCTCTCTCTCTCTCTCTCTCTCTCTCTCTCTCTCTGTCTCTCTCTCTCTCTCTCTCTCTCTCTCTCTCTCTCTCTCTCTCTCTCTCTCTCTCTCTATCTCTGTCTCTCTCTCTATCTCTGTGTCTCTCTCTCTCTCTCTCTCTCTCTCTCTCTCTCTCTCTCTCTTCTTTCAAAATTGTATTCACTCTCTCCCTATCTCTCTCCATATCTCTCTCTGTCCTTCTCTCCATATCTCTCTCTAACTCTCTCTCTATAGCTCTTTAAAAAACCATAGAGTCCATGTCCAAGCAGCCGCAAAATATATATTTTTTTGCATAATAAAACATCCCCATCAAAATCTGTCAGTTTAACCTTGATATACATATTTAATTTGTATTGGATTCGTCTCAATCCACCTCATCCACCAATGGCGGCCTTCACACATCTGTGATGGAAGGTGGCCGCGCTAGTGCGGTCTTTATCGGACCGTGAAACAACCCAAAAAGGAGGTCTTCTCATGAAAACGTTCCGTAGCGTTGGTTGTTTTGCTGTAGGACGCCCACAGGGTTAATCTCACCACTAGCTGTTGTTGTGGTTACAGGACGCCCACAGGGTTAATCTCACAGCGAGCTGTTGTTGTGGTTACAGGACGCCCACAGGGTTAATCTCACCGCTAGCTGTTGTTGTGGTTACAGGACGCCCACAGGGTTAATCTCACCGCTAGCTGTTGTTGTGGTTACAGGACGCCCACAGGGTTAATCTCACAGCGAGCTGTTGTTGTGGTTACAGGACGCCCACAGGGTTAATCTCACCGCTTGCTGTTGTTGTGGTTACTGTTGTTGTGGTTACAGGACGCCCACAGGGTTAATCTCACCGCTAGCTGTTGTTGTGGTTACTGTTGTTGTGGTTACAGGACGCCCACAGGGTTAATCTCACCGCTAGCTGTTGTTGTGGTTACTGTTGTTGTGGTTACAGGACGCCCACAGGGTTAATCTCACCGCTTGCTGTTGTTGTGGTTACTGTTGTTGCGGTTACTGTTGTTGTGGTTACTGTTGTTGTGGTTACAGGTTTATCTCACCACTAGCTGTTGTTGTGGTTACAGGTTTATCTCACCACTAGCTGTTGTTGTGGTTACAGGTTTATCTCACCACTAGCTGTTGTTGTGGTTACAGGTTTATCTCACCACTAGCTGTTGTTGTGGTTACAGGTTTGTCTCACCACTAGCTGTTGTTGTGGTTACTGTTGTTGTTGTTACTGTTGTTGTGTTTACTGTTGTTAAGGTTACTGTTGTGGTTACTGTTGTGGCTACTGTTGTTCTGGTCACAGGTTTATCTCACCGCTAGCTGTTGTTCTGCTTACTGTTGTTGTGGTTACTGTTGTTGTGGTTACTGTTGTTGTGGTTACAGGTTTATCTCACCACTAGCTGTTGTTGTGGTTACAGGTTTATCTCACCACTAGCTGTTGTTGTGGTTACAGGTTTATCTCACCACTAGCTGTTGTTGTGGTTACAGGTTTATCTCACCACTAGCTGTTGTTGTGGTTACTGTTGTTGTGGTTACTGTTGTTGTGGTTACTGTTGTTGTGGTTACAGGTTTATCTCACCACTAGCTGTTGTTGTGGTTACAGGTTTATCTCACCACTAGCTGTTGTTGTGGTTACAGGTTTGTCTCACCACTAGCTGTTGTTGTGGTTACTGTTGTTGTTGTTACTGTTGTTGTGTTTACTGTTGTTAAGGTTACTGTTGTGGTTACTGTTGTGGCTACTGTTGTTGTGGTTACAGGTTTGTCTCACCTCTAGCTGTTGTTGTGGTTACTGTTGTTGTGGTTACTGTTGTTGTGGTTACTTTTGTTGTTACTGTTGTTGTGGTTACAGGTTTATCTCACAGCTAGCTGTTGTGGTTACTGTTGTTGTGGTTACTGTTGTGGTTACTGTTGTGGTTACTGTTGTTGGGGTTACAGGTTTATAAGTACACTTTTCCCTCCATTCATTGAGGAGACTCTCTCCATGCAGACACACTGTATTTTTGGTTGTGGCGTTTTTGTGGCTTGTTTGTTCTGGCACCTCTCAACACCCCTCATTATCACCATCTATGCACTCAACCACTCACTTACATTACTGATTACTGACTACACACAACATTGTTAATTGTATATAGTTTACTTTAGTAATGCTTTATCTTGGCCAGGTCGCAGTTGTAAATGAGAACTTGTTCTCAACTAGCCTACCTGGTTAAATAAAGGTGAAATAAATAAATATAAATAAAATAGTTCATAAATATATTTTTTGTTATTCCTTGATCTCTGTGTTGTCTCCCTTTTTGTTACGGGCTGCGAGATGGTTTTTGACAAACACCTCCATGTGTCAAGCAGACCACCATAGTTCCTGTGCCTGAGAACGCCAAGGTGACGTGTCTAAATGATTATCGCCCTGTACCAATCACATCTGTAGCCATGACGTGCTTTTGAAAGGGCTGATCGTTGCTCACATCAACACCATCATCCCACTCCAGGAGTGGACCCACTCCAATTCTCATACCGCCCCAACAGATCCACAGATTTTTTTATTTTTTTTATTTTTATTTTACCTTTATTTAACCAGGCAAGTCAGTTAAGAACAAATTCTTATTTTCCATGACTGCCTAGGAACAGTGGGTTAACTGCCTGTTCAGGGGCAGAACGACAGATTTGTGCCTTGTCAGCTCTGGGATTTGAACTTGCAACCTTTCGGTTACAAGTCCAACACTCCAACCACTAGGCTACCCTGCCGCCCCAGATGAATGTATCTGTACTGGGAATCTGTAGTGGGTATCTATACTGGGTATCTGTAATGGGAATCTGTAGTGGGTACCTGTAGTGGGTATCTGTAGTGGGTATCTGTAGTGGGTATCTATACTGGGAATCTGTAGTGGGTATCTGTAATGGGAATCTGTAGTGGGTATCTATACTGGGTATCTGTAATGGGAATCTGTAGTGGGTATCTATACTGGGTATCTGTAATGGGAATCTGTAGTGGGTACCTGTAGTGGGTATCTGTAGTGGGTATCTATACTGGGAATCTGTAGTGGGTATCTGTAATGGGAATCTGTAGTGGGTATCTATACCGGGAATCTGTAGTGGGTATCTGTACTGGGAATCTGTAGTGGGTATCTGTATTGTGTATCTGTACTGGGAATCTGTAGTGGATACCTGTAGTGTGTATCTGTAGTAGGTATCTGTAGTAGGTATCTGTAGTGGGTATCTGTAGTGGGTATCTGTAGTAGGTATCTGTACTGGGTACATGTAGTGGGTATCTGTAGTGGGTATCTGTAGTGGGTATCTGTAGTGGGTATCTGTACTGGGTACCTGTAGTGGGTATCTGTACTGGGTATCTGTACTGGGTACCTGTACTGGCTACCTGTAGTGTGGATCTGTAGTGGGTATCAGTAGTGGGTACCTGTAGTGGGTACCTGTAGTGGGTATCTGTATTGTGGATCTGTAGTGGGTATCTGTAGTGGGTACCTGTAGTGGGTACCTGTAGTGGGTATCTGTAGTAGGTATCTGTAGTGGGTACCTGTAGTGGGTACCTGTAGTGCGTACCTGTAGTGGGTATCTGTACTGGGTATCTGTACTGGGTACCTCTACTGGCTACCTGTAGTGTGGATCTGTAGTGGGTATCAGTAGTGGGTACCTGTAGTGTGTATCTGTAGTGGGTACCTGTACTGGGTACCTGCACTGGGTACCTGTACTGGGTACCTGTAGTGTGCATCTGTAGTGGGTACCTGTACTGGGTACCTGTAGTGTGTATCTGTAGTGGGTATCAGTATTGTGGATATGTAGTGGGTATCTGTAGTGGGTACCTGTAGTGTGCATCTGTAGTGGGTACCTGTACTGGGTACCTGTAGTGGGTACCTGTACTGGGTACCTGTGTTGTGGATCTGTGTTGTGGATCTGTAGTGGGTATCTGTGTTGTGGATCTGTAGTGGGTATCTGTAGTGGGTATCTGTAGTGGGTATCTGTCATGGGTATCTCTGTTGTGGATCTGTAGTGGAGTCTGATGTTCCTATCTCTATCTCTGTCTCTCTCTCTGTCTCTCTGTCTGTCTGTCTGTCTGTCTGTCTGTCTGTCTGTCTGTCTGTCTGTCTGTCTGTCTGTCTGTCTGTCTGTCTGTCTGTCTGTCTGTCTGTCTGTCTGTCTGTCTGAGAGGGCCGCTCTTACTCTCTCTCTCTGTCTCTCTCGCTCCTTACCGGACTCAAGGAGTGAAACTTATTGCCTCTTCATATTACAAAGGTACATAGAGAGATTTGTCTGCTCTTTGTCCGTCTCTTCTCCTCTCCTCAACAGTCCTCCGTTCTCCTCTAACCCCCTCTCTCTCTTCTCTCACCCTTTCCCCTGTCCTCTCTCCTCCCCCTCTGTCCTCCTACCCTCCTCTCCCCCTCTCTCTCTTCTCTCACCCTTTCCCCTGTCCTCTCTCATCCCCCTCTGTCCTCCTAGCCTCCTCTCCCCCTCTCTACTCTCTCTCATCTCTCACCTTTTCCCCTGTCCTCTCTCCTCCCCTTCTGTCCTCCTACCCTCCTCTCCCCCTCTCTCTACTCTCTCTCTCTCATCTCTCACCTTTTCCCTGTCCTCTCTCCTCCCCTTCTGTCCTCCTACCCTCCTCTCCCCCTCTCTCTACTCTCTCTCTCTCATCTCTCACCTTTTCCCCTGTCCTCTCTCCTCCCCTTCTGTCCTCCTACCCTCCTCTCCCCCTCTCTCTACTCTCTCTCCCGCCTTTCCACCTCTCCCATTGTCTTACAACACAGACATGTTGTAATTACCATTAGCAGCAACAAGAGGCAGTGGCAGCTTCATTGGTATGCTACTGATTGTCCTGTGATAGGAGGAAAGCCTGGCAGTTAGACAATGAACAAAGGCCACCAGGGGTAGGGTGGCACCAGGGACGTATTGGGATGGTCCTACCTCCAATCCCCTCCGGGCCCCTGTTGTCAAAGCAGGGGGAGAGGACCAACAAAAGCCTCCCGTCATTTACCACGCGACGACATGCAGCCATTTTAATTAATTTTCACTCAGCTGTCCTTTGAGTGTCTAGTGTGGTGGTGACCTCCCCAGTCATCCACCTATAGCCTCAGTGGCTAGACTATTCCCCAATGTGTGTGTGTGTGCGTGTGCGTGTGTGCGTGTGTGTGTGTGTGCGTGTGTGTGTGTGTGTGTGTGTGTGTGTGTGTGTGTGCGTGTGCGTGTACGTGTACGCGTGTGTGTGTGCGTGTGTGCGTGTGTGTGTGTGTGTTGCTCTCCTTAAAGTGTTTCATATGGTTGTGGCCCCATGTCATTATGGTGGAATACAGGTTGTCTTTCTCACTCGGTGTCCTTTTCCTGCCTATGCTGTCAGTGGTTGTGTGGGAAGCAGCAGAATAAACTGCACTCTGTGCCTACTGGTCACGTTCCAGGACGTTCTGTTTGAAGAGGAGCTGGCCTGTGTAGAAGAGTGTGCAGCTCTGTCCCTACTGGTCATGTTCCAGGATGTTCTGTTTGGAGAAGAGCTGGGCTGAAAGAGTGTGCTGGTCTGTCCCTCCCGGTCACGTTCCAGGACGTTCTGTTTGGAGAAGAGCTGGGCTGAAAGAGTGTCCTGCTCTGTCCCTACTGGTCACGTTCCAGGACGTTCTGTTTGGAGAAGAGCTGGGCTGAAAGAGTGTGCTGGTCCACTTTTAAAGGTCTTGAATGTTGTGGTCCCATCTTTAGTTGAAATAGATTATTAGATTAGATTATTAGATTAGTTGAAATAGATTATTAGATTAGATTATTAGATTAGTTGAAATAGATTATTAGATTAGATTATTAGATTAGTTGAAATAGATTAGCAGTCTATTAGATTCTAGCTGAGACAGGGGGGCCCGAGGATAAGCCTGATGAGAGTTGATCAAATTGCTGTTGTCTTCAAGCTGTTTTGGTGTGGATGAATCCACAGGGGTAACAGTAGGCTGCGGTAGGCCAGACCCTTTCTGGGTGTAAATCTATGATCCAACATGCTCAAGGGGATACTGTCCCAACATGTTCAAGGGGGGTCCTGTCCCAACATGTTCAAGGGAACAGGACCCAACATGTTCAAGGGTAGTACTCTCCCAACATGTTCAAGGGGTTCCTGTCCCAACATGTTCAAGGGGATCCTGTCCCAACATGTTCAAGGGGTTCCTGTCCCAACATGTTCAAGGGGGTCCTGTCCCAACATGTTCAAGGGGCTCCTGTCCCAACATGTTCAAGGGGTTCCTGTCCCAACATGTTCAAGGGTGGATTCAACTGCCCCGAAGCCCCCTGGTCCTACTCACCTGCCCCCTGGTCCTGGTCACCAGCCCCCTGGTCCTACTCACCAGCCCCCTGGTCCTAGTCACCAGAGGGGGTGGATCCTGCCACCCTATAGCCCCCTGGGTTTGGATTCGGGGCTGATAAACTAATGGCCACATTGCTGCTAGAGGTCAGTAGGGCTGCGGAGGTGATCACATCCTCCTTACAAACAGTATTTTGTTTCCAAAAGGTATCAAAATGATCAACAGAAGTTACACCCATTGAGATGCAATGATCACGTAGTCAGTTGGGAAGAATCCTGCTAAAGCCTTCAATGCTGTGATTCAGAGAAGGCACAGGGCCAGATATGATGGGTCTTTTATTAGTGTCTAGCAGAGAGTCAATCAGCACTTTAAAATCCAGTTTCAACTGTTCAGAGCTGCCCTTCATAATGTCATCAAAACCCTCATGGACTAGGATAGAATCAATGTTCATGTCCTGGCGTAGTACATTCAGGAGCAGCTTAGTCATGTTATTTACTCGAGCTCTGGGATGGGACATTGTTTTTGCACCAGGAACAGTCACATTTCTTACCATGGACCTCCTCAAAATCACGGCTGGCGAGAAGGACGAGGAAACAAGCCCAACCTTACGCTTCACAGGATGGTGCCCCCGACAGATGGAGAAGCCTCACTCGATCCAGAGCAGGGACTATGGCCTGCTAATGTTGTTCTTCTCAGACCATATTATGGGACGGAAGGTTGCCGACGTCCACCAAGCTGGAAACGAACCAAAACGTGGCTTTTACATGCCTGGTTTGCTAGATTGACATTTACTACATTGTTTTTAAACAGATGTGTTTCTTTGGTGTTAGAAAAACACCAGTTGTCTTTTGGACCACCAGGCTGCTGATGTCATGCATCCTGTTTGAGTTTACGGTTCAGAAAATATTCTGACCCCTTTACTTTTTTCCACATTTTGTTACGTTACAGCCTTATTGAAAAATGTATGAAATTATAATTTTTTCCTTTGTCAATCTACACACAATACCCCATAATGACATCACAATACCCCATAATGACATCACAATACCCCATAATGACATCACAATATACCATAATGACATCACAATACCCCATAATAACATCACAATACCCCATAATGACATCACAATACCCCATAATGACATCACAATATCCCATAATGACATCACAATACCCCATAATGACATCACAATACCCCATAATGACATCACAATATCCCATATTGACATCACAATACCGCATATTGACATCACAATATCCCATATTAACATCACAATATCCCATATTGACATCACAATACCCCATAATGACATCACAATATCCCATAACGACATCACAATACCCCATAATGACATCACAATACCCCATAATGACATCACAATACCCCATAATGACATCACAATATCCCATAATGACATCACAATACCCCATAATGACATCACAATATCCCATATTGACATCACAATACCGCATAATGACATCACAATATCCCATATTGACATCACAATATCCCATATTGACATCACAATACCCCATAATGACATCACAATATCCCATAACGACATCACAATACCCCATAATGACATCACAATTAAAACTGAAATATCACATTTATGTAAGTGCTCAAATTAAATCTAATTGTATTTGTCTCATGTGCCAAATACTACTTAGACCAAAAGTATCTTGTTGAAGCACGTTTGGCAGTGATTACAGCCTCCAGTCTTCTTGGGTTTGACGTTACAAGCTTGGCACCACTGCATTTGGGTAGTTTCTCCCATTCTTCTCTGCAGATCCTCTCAAGCTCTGTCAGGTTGGATGGGGAGCGTCGCTGCACAGCTATTTGCAGGTCTCTCCTGAGTCTTTCGAACTGGTTCAGGTTGGGAGCCACTCCTGGTTTGGCAGTTCCAAGATGGTGTAGTTGTGCAGACGTGTTTTGTCCTTGTCCCATGTACATTTTTGCTATTCGTCTTTATTGGTATATATTTCAATATTTTTTCAATCTCTTTTTTCCATTTTAAATTAAATACACCTTCCGGCAACCCGCCTCATGCAATTGTGATGTGGATCTGCTATTCTTAGACCTTATAGCTAGAACCTCCATCAGATGCTAACCAGCTAATTAACTACTAGCTATTTTAGTCATTTTTAGCCACTGCTAGCAGGCTCTTACCTTTACCTTTAGCTCAGACACCAGCCGCTTTCAGCCTGGACTGTGCCAGTCTGCAAAGCGCGATATCAACCCTGAGCATCAGATTCCTTACTCCAGAGTGAAGAGCCCCGAAGAAGAGCCCCGAAGCTAGCCTGGATAATACTCGCCAGTCTGCACAGCGCGATATCAACCCTGAGCATATCGGACTGTTTCCACTACATCACCAGATTCCTGCCGTAAACTCTGGACCGTTACTCCAGATCATCACAGCTAGCTAGTGACCGAGTGGCCCAGGCCCGACGCTAGCCTTGAGACAGGTCCATCTACCGGCCTGCTCAGTGGACCCTATGATCACTTGGCTACACAGTTGATGCCTCCCGGACTCTTCACTGACACGACTAGAAGCCACTACATCACTGGATTCCTGCCGTAAGCTCGGCACATTTGTGCCGGATCATCGCAGCTGGCTAGCTGCCACCGAGTGGCTATAGTGGCTAAAGTCCCGAAGCTAGCACCAGTTAGCATCGAAATCACACCAGCTACAATACCTCTTCTGCCAATTGGCCTGGATCCATCACTACTGGTCTGCCGATATAATTCCGTCCGATGTGCCCTCAACCGGCCTTGGTCGGACGTCGGTATTTATGCTTTTTCATAACGACAACTACAAGATTGATGTCAGTATAACAATATAATGTTCATGATGTCAATGTGACAACTGTCTCCAGACATGTCAATAGATGTAGTATAAACCCGTCTTTAGTCTTGAAATCTTTGGTTGTTTAGTAGAGTACCGTACTCACCCTGTTTACTACATTACAGTACTCACTCTGTTTACTACACTACAGTACTCACTATGTTTACTACACTACAGTACTCACTCTGTTTACTACACTACAGTACTCACTCTGTTTACTACACTACAGTACTCACTCTGTTTACTACACTACAGTACTCACTCTGTTTACTACACTACAGTACTCACTCTGATTACTACACTACAGTACTCACTCTGTTTACTACACTACAGTACTCACTCTGTTTACTACACTACAGTACTCACTCTGTTTAGTACACTACAGTACTCACTCTGTTTACTACACTACAGTACTCACTCTGATTAGTACACTACAGTACTCACTCTGTTTACTACACTACAGTACTCACTCTGTTTAATACACTACAGTACTCACTCTGTTTAGCACACTAGAGTACTCACTCTGTTTAGCACATGGCCTCTAATGTGAATCCTTAAAGAGATGGGTGTGGCTAAAGGCTTAAGAGGGTGTGAACGATGCCGAATGGGCGGGGCTAAAGGCTTAAGAGGGTGTCTGCAGCGGAGAAGGCGGAAAGCTTCAAGTTTCTCGGCGTTCCACATCACGGACAAACTGGCCCACCCACACAGAGAGTAGAAGGCTGTAACATCGCCTGGCAACTGCATCGCCTGGCAACCGCAGGGCTCTCCAGAGGGTGGTGCAGTCTACGCTGCTCTGACATTGCTCGTCCATATATTTATATATTCTTAATTCCATTCCTTTACTTAGATTTGTGTGTATTGGATAAGTGTTGTGTAATTGATAGATATTATCGCAATAACATCTGCTGAACACGTGTATGCGACCAATACAATTTGATTTGTTTCGACGATGCTGTAGACAAAGGAGAGCTCTCCAGTAGGTGTACCAAAAATATTCAAGTGCCATTTTCTCAAAAAAGTGGGGTTACAAGTTTATCAACTTTCAATGCATAATGTCCCATTGTTCCTCAACTGTAGTGTACGATATACAATTTTCTATCTCTGAGTCACTACCTTTATTCTAAATAAAGATAAATAGTTATAGATAAATAGATATACCATTTTCTAGCTGTACTTATATCTAATGTAAAAAAATAAAAAAAAAATTCTACATAAGACTGAATCGAGCCGATATAAATAATTCTGTAGGATTGAGGCTTTCTAGTACATTATTACAGCATATATGGCCTGCTAATGTTGTTCTTCTCAGACCATAATTTATTTCAGATCTCCAGCTTTAATAACAGTTGGCGTATCACTTGTGCACCTTCAATTTACTCAAAATGTTGTCAATTAGCCTATCAGAAGCATTTAAAGCCATGACATCATTTTCTGGAATTTTCAGAAAACTTCTGACCCACTGGAATTGTGATACATTGAAATATAAGTAAAATAATCTTGTCTGTAAACAATTGTTGGAAAAATTTACTTGTGTCATGCACAAAGTAGATGTCCTAACCGACTTGCCAAAACTATAGTTTGTTAACAAGAAATTTGTGGAGTGGTTGAAAAACGAGTTTTAATGACTCCGACTTCAACTGTATATGAATAAACGTCTAATTTTGCAGTGAGACAGTGAGAGCTTGTTGGGCTGTTCCCGACGTTGTCTGTGCGTTGTCTGTGCGTTGTCTGTGCATGCATGTCTGCATAGGTTTGTGATTTAAAATCACAAGCGCATATCCTGCATTTGGGAAACAAGCAATTTGGGCAGCTGTGGAATGCACTGTTTGATTTTTGCAAAATATATTGCGACCCATCTCCTCCACAAAGTTGACTGCAGTTTACCAAAAAAACACCCAGGTGATCATCAATGCTCTTGGAAGAATATTCTATGGACAGATGAGTCAAAAGGATAACGTTTGGGACGACAAATGTCTCAATATGTCTTCCTGTTAAAGACACCTGGGTCTCAATATGTCTTCTCTGTTAAAGACTCCTGGGTCTCAATATGTCTTCCCTGTTAAAGACTCCTGGGTCTCTATATGTCTTCCCTGTTAAAGAGACATACGTCTCAATATGTCTTCCCTGTTAAAGAGACATATGTCTCAATATGTCTTCCCTGTTAAAGAGGCATATGTCTCAATATGTCTTCCTGTTAAAGACTCATGGGTCTCAATATGTCTTCCCTGTTAAAGAGACCTGGGTCTCAATATGCCTTCCCTGTTAAAGACTCCTGGGTCTCAATATGTCTTCCTGATAAAGACTCCTGGGTCTCAATATGTCTTCCCTGTTAAAGACTCCTGGGTCTCAATATGTCTTCCCTGTTAAAGACTCCTGGGTTTCAATATGTCTTCCCTGTTAAAGAGACATATGTCTCAATATGTCTTCCCTGTAAAAGACTCCTGGGTCTCAATATGTCTTCCATGTTAAAGACTCCTGGGTCTCAATATGTCTTCCCTGTTAAAGAGACCTGGGTCTCAATATGTCTTCCATGTTAAAGACTCCTGGGTCTCAATATGTCTTCCCTGTTAAAGAGACCTGGGTCTCAATATGTCTTCCTGTTAATGTCTTCCCTGTTAAAGAGACATATGTCTCAATATGTCTTCCTGTTAAAGACTCCTGGGTCTCAATATGTCTTCCCTGTTAAAGAGACCTGGGTCTCAATATGTCTTCCTGTTAAAGACTCCTGGGTCTCAATATGTCTTCCCTGTTAAAGACTCCTGGGTCTCAATATGTCTTCCCTGTTAAAGAGACCTGGATCTCAATATGTCTTCTCTGTTAAAGACTCCTGGGTCTCAATATGTCTTCCCTGTTAAAGAGACATATGTCTCAATATGTCTTCCTGTTAAAGACTCCTGGGTCTCAATATGTCTTCCCTGTTAAAGAGACCTGGGTCTCAATATGTCTTCCCTGTTAAAGACACCTGGGTCTCAATATGTCTTCCCTGTTAAAGAGACCTGGGTCTCAATATGTCTTCCCTGTTAAAGACACCTGGGTCTCAATATGTCTTCCCTGTTAAAGACTCCTGGGTCTCAATATGTCTTCCCTGTTAAATACTCCTGGGTCTCAATATGTCTTCCCTGTTAAAGAGACCTGGGTCTCAATATGTCTTCCATGTTAAAGACTCCTGGGTCTCAATATGCCTTCCCTGTTAAAGAGACCTGGGTCTCAATATGTCTTCCTGTTTAAGAGACGTATGTCTCAATATGTCTTCCCTGTTAAAGACTCCTGGGTCTCAATATGTCTTCCCTGTTAAAGACTCCTGGGTCTCAATATGTCTTCCTGTTAAAGACTCCTGGGTCTCAATATGTCTTCCTGTTAAAGACTCCTGGGTCTCAATATGTCTTCCCTGTTAAAGATTCCTGGGTCTCAATATGTCTTACCTGTTAAAGAGTCCTGGGTCTCAATATGTCTTCCCTGTTAAAGAGACATATGTCTCAATATGTCTTCCCTGTTAAAGACTCCTGGGTCTCAATATGTCTTCCTGTTAAAGACTCCTGGGTCTCAATATGTCTTCCTGTTAAAGACTCCTGGGTCTCAATATGTCTTCCCTGTTAAAGACTCCTGGGTCTCAATATGTCTTCCATGTTAAAGAGACCTGGGTCTCAATATGTCTTCCTGTTTAAGAGACATATGTCTCAATATGTCTTCCCTGTTAAAGACTCCTGGGTCTCAATATGTCTTCCCTGTTAAAGACTCCTGGGTCTCAATATGTCTTCCTGTTTAAGAGACGTATGTCTCAATATGTCTTCCCTGTTAAAGACTCCTGGGTCTCAATATGTCTTCCCTGTTAAAGAGACCTGGATCTCAATATGTCTTCCTGTTTAAGAGACATATGTCTCAATATGTCTTCCCTGTTAAAGACTCCTGGGTCTCAATATGTCTTCCCTGTTAAAGACTCCTGGGTCTCAATATGTCTTCCTGTTAAAGACTCCTGGGTCTCAATATGTCTTCCCTGTTAAAGAGACCTGGGTCTCAATATGTCTTCCTGTTAAAGACTCCTGGGTCTCAATATGTCTTCCCTGTTAAAGAGACATATGTCTCAATATGTCTTCCCTGTTAAAGACTCCTGGGTCTCAATATGTCTTCCCTGTTAAAGACTCCTGGGTCTCAATATGTCTTCCCTGTTAAAGATTCCTGGGTCTCAATATGTCTTCCCTGTTAAAGAGACATATGTCTCAATATGTCTTCCCTGTTAAAGACTCCTGGGTCTCAATATGTCTTCCTGTTAAAGACTCCTGGGTCTCAATATGTCTTCCTGTTAAAGACTCCTGGGTCTCAATATGTCTTCCTGTTAAAGACTCCTGGGTCTCAATATGTCTTCCCTGTTAAAGAGACCTGGGTCTCAATATGTCTTCCTGTTAAAGACTCCTGGGTCTCAATATGTCTTCCCTGTTAAAGAGACCTGGGTCTCAATATGTCTTCCCTGTTAAAGACTCCTGGGTCTCAATATGTCTTCCTGTTAAAGACTCCTGGGTCTCAATGTGTGTTCCCTGTTAAAGACTCCTGGGTCTCAATATGTCTTCCCTGTTAAAGACTCCTGGGTCTCAATATGTCTTCCCTGTTAAATACTCCTGGGTCTCAATATGTATTCACTGTTAAAGAGACATATGTCTCAATATGTCTTCCCTGTTAAAGAGACCTGGGTCTCAATATGTCTTCCCTGTTAAAGACTCCTGGGTCTCAATATTTCTTCCCTGTTAAAGACTCCTAGGTCTCAATATGTCTTCCCTGTTAAAGACTCCTAGGTCTCAATATGTCTTCCATGTTAAAGACTCCTGGGTCTCAATATGTCTTCCCTGTTAAAGAGACCTGGATCTCAATATGTCTTCCTGTTTAAGAGACATATGTCTCAATATGTCTTCCCTGTTAAAGACTCCTGGGTCTCAATATGTCTTCCCTGTTAAAGACTCCTGGGTCTCAATATGTCTTCCTGTTAAAGACTCCTGGGTCTCAATATGTCTTCCCTGTTAAAGAGACCTGGGTCTCAATATGTCTTCCCTGTTAAAGATTCCTGGGTCTCAATATGTCTTCCCTGTTAAAGAGACATATGTCACAATATGTCTTCCTGTTAAAGACTCCTAGGTCTCAATATGTCTTCCCTGTTAAAGACTCCTGGGTCTCAATATGTCTTCCCTGTTAAATAGACATATGTCTCAATATGTCTTCCTGTTAAAGACTCCTGGGTCTCAAAATGTCTTCCCTGTTAAAGACTCCTGGGTCTCAATATGTCTTCCATGTTAAAGAGACCTGGGGACATATGTCTCAATATGTCTTCCTGTTAAAGAGATGTCTTCCATATGTCTCAATATGTCTTCCCTGTTAAAGACTCCTGGGTCTCAATATGTCTTCCCTGTTAAAGACTCCTGGGTCTCAATATGTCTTCCCTGTTAAAGACTCCTGGGTCTCAATATGTCTTACCTGTTAAATACTCCTGGGTCTCAATATGTCTTCCCTGTTAAAGAGACCTGGGTCTCAATATGTCTTCCTGTTAAAGACTCCTGGGTCTCAATATGTCTTCCCTGTTAAAGAGACATATGTCTCAATATGTCTTCCTGTTAAAGACTCCTGGGTCTCAATATGTCTTCCCTGTTAAAGAGACATATGTCTCAATATGTCTTCCCTGTTAAAGACTCCTGGGTCTCAATATGTCTTCCTGTTAAAGACTCCTGGGTCTCAATATGTCTTCCTGTTAAAGACTCCTGGGTCTCAATATGTCTTCCTGTTTAAAGACTCCTGGGTCTCAATATGTCTTCCCTGTTAAAGACTCCATAGGTCTCAATATGTCTTCCCTGTTAAAGACTCCTGGGTCTCAATATGTCTTCCTGTTAAAGACTCCTGGGTCTCAATATGTCTTCCTGTTAAAGACTCCTGGGTCTCAATATGTCTTCCCTGTTAAAGAGACCTGGGTCTCAATATGTCTTCCCTGTTAAAGACTCCTGGGTCTCAATATGTCTTCCCTGTTAAAGAGACCTGGGTCTCAATATGTCTTCCCTGTTAAAGACTCCTGGGTCTCAATATGTCTTCCTGTTAAAGACTCCTGGGTCTCAATGTGTGTTCCTGTTAAAGACTCCTGGGTCTCAATATGTCTTCCCTGTTAAAGACTCCTGGGTCTCAATATGTCTTCCTGTTAAATACTCCTGGGTCTCAATATGTATTCACTGTTAAAAAGACATATGTCTTCAATATGTCTTCCCTGTTAAAGACTCCTGGGTCTCAATATGTCTTCCCTGTTAAAGATTCCTGGGTCTCAATATGTCTTCCCTGTTAAAGAGACATATGTCACAATATGTCTGTCTCAATATGTCTTCCTGTTAAAGACTCCTAGGTCTCAATATGTCTTCCATGTTAAAGACTCCTGGGTCTCAATATGTCTTCCTGTTAAAGAGACCTGGATCTCAATATGTCTTCTTCCTGTTTAAAGACTATGTCTCAATATGTCTTCCCTGTTAAAGACTCCTGGGTCTCAATATGTCTTCCCTGTTAAAGACTCCTGGGTCTCAATATGTCTTCCTGTTAAAGACTCCTGGGTCTCAATATGTCTTCCCTGTTAAAGACTCCTGGGTCTCAATATGTCTTCCCTGTTAAAGATTCCTGGGTCTCAATATGTCTTCCCTGTTAAAGAGACATATGTAAAAGACATATGTCAATTCTTCCTGTTAAAGACTCCTAGGTCTCAATATGTCTTCCCTGTTAAAGACTCCTGGGTCTCAATATGTCTTCCCTGTTAAATAGACATTTGTCTCAATATGTCTTCCTGTTAAAGACTCCTGGGTCTCAATATGTCTTCCCTGTTAAAGACTCCTGGGTCTCAATATGTCTTCCTGTTAAAGACTCCTGGGTCTCAATATGTCTTCCTGTTAAAGAGACCTGGATCTCAATATGTCTTCCTGTTAAAGACTCCTGTGTCTCAATATGTCTTCCTGTTAAAGACTCCTGGGTCTCAATATGTCTTCCTGTTAAAGACTCCTGGGTCTCAATATGTCTTCCCTGTTAAAGAGACCTGGGTCTCAATATGTCTTCTCTGTTAAAGACTCCTGGGTCTCAATATGTCTTCCCTGTTAAAGAGACATATGTCTCAATATGTCTTCCTGTTAAAGACTCCTGGGTCTCAATATGTCTTCCCTGTTAAAGAGACCTGGGTCTCAATATGTCTTCCCTGTTAAAGACTCCTGGGTCTCAATATGTCTTCCTGTTAAAGACTCCTGGGTCTCAATATGTCTTCCTGTTAAAGACTCCTGGGTCTCAATATGTCTTCCTGTTAAAGACTCCTGGGTCTCAATATGTCTTCCCTGTTAAAGACTCCTGGGTCTCAATATGTCTTCCTGTTAAAGACTCCTGGGTCTCAATATGACTTCCCTGTTAAAGAGACCTGGGTCTCAATATGTCTTCCTGTTTAAGAGACATATGTCTCAATATGTCTTCCTGTTAAAGACTCCTGGGTCTCAATATGTCTTCCCTGTTAAAGAGACCTGGGTCTCAATATGTCTTCCCTGTTAAAGACTCCTGGGTCTCAATATGTCTTCCTGTTAAAGACTCCTGGGTCTCAATATGACTTCCCTGTTAAAGAGACCTGGGTCTCAATATGTCTTCCTGTTTAAGAGACGTATGTCTCAATATGTCTTCCCTGTTAAAGACTCCTGGGTCTCAATATGTCTTCCCTGTTAAAGACTCCTGGGTCTCAATATGTCTTCCTGTTAAAGACTCCTGGGTCTCAATATGACTTCCCTGTTAAAGAGACCTGGGTCTCAATATGTCTTCCTGTTTAAGAGACGTATGTCTCAATATGTCTTCCCTGTTAAAGAGACCTGGGTCTCAATATGTCTTCCCTGTTAAAGACTCCTGGGTCTCAATATGACTTCCCTGTTAAAGAGACCTGGGTCTCAATATGTCTTCCTGTTTAAGAGACGTATGTCTCAATATGTCTTCCCTGTTAAAGACTCCTGGGTCTCTATATGTCTTCCCTGTTAAAGACTCCTGGGTCTCAATATGTCTTCCTGTTAAAGACTCCTGGGTCTCAATATGTCTTCCTGTTAAAGACTCCTGGGTCTCAATATGTCTTCCCTGTTAAAGACTCCTGGGTCTCAATATGTCTTCCCTGTTAAAGAGACATATGTCTCAATATGTCTCCCTGTTAAAGACTCCTGGGTCTCAATATGTCTTCCCTGTTAAAGACTCCTGGGTCTCAATATGTCTTCCCTGTTAAAGATTCCTGGGTCTCAATATGTCTTCCTGTTTAAGAGACGTATGTCTCAATATGTCTTCCCTGTTAAAGAGACCTGGGTCTCAATATGTCTTCCCTGTTAAAGACTCCTGGGTCTCAATATGACTTCCCTGTTAAAGAGACCTGGGTCTCAATATGTCTTCCTGTTAAAGACTCCTGGGTCTCAATATGTCTTCCCTGTTAAAGAGACATATGTCTCAATATGTCTTCCCTGTTAAAGACTCCTGGGTCTCAATATGTCTTCCCTGTTAAAGACTCCTGGGTCTCAATATGTCTTCCCTGTTAAATAGACATATGTCTCAATATGTCTTCCTGTTAAAGACTCCTGGGTCTCAATATGTCTTCCCTGTTAAAGACTCCTGGGTCTCAATATGTCTTCCTGTTAAAGACTCCTGGGTCTCAATATGTCTTCCTGTTAAAGAGACCTGGATCTCAATATGTCTTCCTGTTAAAGACTCCTGTGTCTCAATATGTCTTCCTGTTAAAGACTCCTGGGTCTCAATATGTTTTCCCTGTTAAAGAGACCTGGGTCTCAATATGTCTTCCTGTTAAAGACTCCTGGGTCTCAATATGTCTTCCTGTTAAAGACTCCTGGGTCTCAATATGTCTTCCCTGTTAAAGATACCTGGGTCTCAATATGTCTTCCCTGTTAAAGACTCCTGGGTCTCAATATGTCTTCCCTGTTAAAGACTCCTATGTCTCAATATGTCTTCCTGTTAAAAGACTCCTGGGTCTCAATATGTCTTCCCTGTTAAAGAGACCTGGGTCTCAATATGTCTTCCTGTTAAAGACTCCTGGGTCTCAATATGTCTTCCCTGTTAAAGACTCCTGGGTCTCAATATGTCTTCCTGTTAAAGACTCCTGGGTCTCAATATGTCTGGGTCTCAATATGTCTTCCCTGTTAAAGAGACTATGTCTCAATATGTCTTCCCTGTTAAAGAGACATATGTCTCAATATGTCTT
>NC_056429.1:3607348-3683383 GCF_018296145.1 Oncorhynchus tshawytscha | reverse complement strand
CCTATATAGTACACTACTATAGACCAGAGCCCTATTCCCTATGTAGTGCACTACTTTAGACCAGGGCCCTATTCCCTATATAGTACACTACTATAGACCAGAGCCCTATTCCCTATATAGTACACTACTTTAGACCAGAGCCCTATTCCCTATATAGTGCACTACTTTAGACCAGAGCCCTATTCCCTATATAGTTCACTACTTTAGACCAGAGCCCTATGGAACCCTATTCCCTATATAGTGCACTACTTTAGACCAGAGCCCTATAGAGCCCTATTCCCTATATAGTGCACTACTTTAGACCAGAGCCCTATTCCCTATATAGTGTACTACTTTAGACCAGAGCCCTATTCCCTATATAGTGCACTACTATAGACCAGAGCCCTATTCCCTATATAGTGCACTACTTTTAGACCAGGGCCCTATTCCTATATAGTGCACTACTTTTAGACCAGAGTCCTATTCCCTATATAGTGCACTACTTTTAGACCAGGGCCCTATTCCCTATATAGTGCACTACTTTATACTACAGCCCTATTCCCTATATAGTGCACTACTTTTAGACCAGAGTCCTAATTCCCTATATAGTGCACTACTTTATACTACAGCCCTATTCCCTATATAGTGCACTACTTTTAGACCAGAGTCCTATTCCCTATATAGTGCACTACTTTATACTACAGCCCTATTCCCTATATAGTGCACTACTTTATACTACAGCCCTATTCCCTATATAGTACACTACTTTAGACCAGAGCCCTATTCCCTATATAGTGCACTACTTTAGACCAGGGCCCTATTCCCTATATAGTGCACTACTTTAGACCAGAGCCCTATAGAGCCCTATTCCCTATATAGTGCACTACTTTAGACCAGAGCCCTATTCCCTATATAGTGGTACTACTTTAGACCAGAGCCCTATTCCCTATATAGTGCACTACTTTAGACCAGAGCCCTATTCCCTATATAGTGCACTACTTTTAGACCAGAGTCCTATTCCCTATATAGTGCACTACTTTTAGACCAGGGCCCTATTCCCTATATAGTGCAC
The DNA here is from genome assembly GCF_018296145.1 of Oncorhynchus tshawytscha. Classification (NCBI taxonomy): domain Eukaryota; kingdom Metazoa; phylum Chordata; class Actinopteri; order Salmoniformes; family Salmonidae; genus Oncorhynchus; species Oncorhynchus tshawytscha. The sequence continues at coordinate 3,682,332 of NC_056429.1, read as the reverse complement.
TACTTTATACTACAGCCCTATTCCCTATATAGTGCACTACTTTTAGACCAGAGTCCTATTCCCTATATAGTGCACTACTTTATACTACAGCCCTATTCCCTATATAGTGCACTACTTTATACTACAGACCTATTCCCTATATAGTACACTACTTTAGACCAGAGCCCTATTCCCTATATAGTACACTACTTTAGACCAGAGCCCTATTCCCTATATAGTGCACTACTTTTAGACCAGGGCCCTATTCCCTATATATTGCACTACTTTAGACCAGAGCCCTATTCCCTATATAGTGGTACTACTATAGACCAGAGCCCTATTCCCTATATAGTGCACTACTTTAGACCAGAGCCTGGCACCCTATTCCCTATATAGTACACTACTTTAGACCAGAGCCCTATTCCCTATATAGTGCACTACTTTAGACCAGACCCTGGCACCCTATTCCCTATATAGTGCACTACTTTAGACCAGAGTCCTATTCCCTTCATAGTGCCCTACTTTAGACCAGATCCTGGCACCCTATTCCCTATATAGTACACTACTTTAGACCAGATCCTGGCACCCTATTCCCTATATAGTACACTACTTTAGACCAGAGCCTGGCCTAGTATAGGATGCCATTTGAGATTGATCCTTTGCCCTCCAGAAAACCGTCTGTATAGTTTTGACACCGCTATGTGCAGATAATATCCCAGAGGTATCTTTCTAATAGTTACAGTCTCACCCCTGTGATTATTCAGTTGAAGTCTTTGCTATTGAGCCAGAATGGTGTGTTTATGCTGTTGTGAACATCTGAACAGGGGAAATGGTGTGGAAATGAGAAGCCATTTTGGAGCAGCCTAATGACCAAGCCTAGTGGACCAGTGCTCTCTCTGTTCCTTTCTTCTCCTCCCTATCACTCCTGTCTCCTAACCCCCACTGTCCTCTCTCCTCTCTGGTACAAATATTCCTCAGTCTCTCTGTTTCTTTTCTTCTCCTCCATATCACTCCTGTCTCCTAACCCCCACTGTCCTCTCTCCTCTCTGGTACAAATATTCCTCAGTCTCTCTGTTTCTTTTCTTCTCCTCCATATCACTCCTGTCTCCTAACCCCCACTGTCCTCTCTCAGCTGATCCAATAAGAATAAACTTTATGAAAAGATTCGCATACTTCATTTGTATTTCTGAAAGTAGCCAAAACGGGACCAGAAATAGGGGACAAGGTCATAAATGTGTAGCACGTCAATTCCCTCCCTCCCTCCCTCCCTCCCTCCCTCCCTCCCTCCCTCCCTCCCTCCCTCCCTCCCTCCCTCCCTCCCTCCCTCCCTCCCTCCCTCCCTCCCTCCCTCCCTCCCTCCATGGGAAACATGGGTTAACATTGCCAAAACAAGTGAAGTAGATAATATACAAAAGGGAAATAAACAATAAAAATGAACACTAAACATTTCGCTCATAGAAGTTCCAAAATAATAAAGACATTTCAAATGTCATTATGTATACATACAGTGTTGCAACGATGTGAAAATACTTAGAGTACAAAAGGGAAAATAAATAAGCATAAATTTGGGCTGTATTTACAATGGTGTTTGTTTTTCACTGGTTGCCCTTTTCTTGTGGCAACAGGTCACAAATCTTGCTGCTGTGATGTCACACTGTGGTATTTCACCCAGTAGATTTGATCAAAATTGGGATTGTTTTCAAAATCTTTGTGGATCTGTGTAATCTGAGGGAAATATTGGGCAGGAGGTTAGGAAGTGCAGCTCAGTTTCCACCTCATTTTGTGGGCAGTGTGTCCTGCACTTAGCCTGTCTTCTCTTGAAAGCCAGGTCTGCCTTTGGATGCCTTTCTCAATAGCAAGGCTATGCTCACTGAGTCTGTACATAGTCAAAGCTTTCCTTATATTTGGGTCAGTCACAGTGGTCAGGTATTCTGCCTCTGTGTACTCTCTTTCCAATGTGTCAAGTAATTAACTTTTTGTTTTCTCATGATTTGGTTGGGTCTAATTGTGTTGCTGTCCTGGGGCTTTTTGGGGTCTGTTTGTGTTTGTGAACAGAGCCCCAGAACCAGCTTGCTTAGGGGACTCTTCTCCAGGTTCATCTCTCTGTAGGTGATTAAAGGTATGGAAGGTTTGGGAATCGCTTTGTTTTAGGTGGTTGTAGAATTTAACGTTCTTTTCTGGATTTTGATAATTAGTGGGTATCGGCCTAATTCTGCTCTGCATTATTTGGTGTTTTACATTTTGGAGGATATTTTTGCAGAATTCTGCGTGCAGAGTCTCAATTTGGTGTTTGTCCCATTTTGTGAAGTCTTGGTTGGTGAGCAGACCCCAGACCTCACAACCATAAAGGGCAATGGGCTCTATGACTGATTCAATTATTTTTAGCCAGATCCTAATTGGTATGTTGAAATTTATGTTTCTTTTGATGGCATAGAATGCCCTTCTTGTCTTGTCTCTCAGATCGTTCACAGCTTTGTGGAAGTTACCTGTGGCACTGATGTTTAGGCCAAGGGATGTATAGTTTCTTGTGTGCTCTAGGGCAACAGTGTCTAGATGGAATTTGTATTTGTGGTCCTGGTGACTGGACCTTTTTTGGAAAACCATTTTGGTCTTTTTTATTTATTTATTTTATTTTATTTATCCGTTATTTTACCAGGTAAGTTGACTGAGAACATGTTCTCATTTGCAGCAACGACCTGGGGAATAGTTACAGGGGAGAGGAGGGGGATTAAAGGAGGGGGATTAAATCTCTTACTGAGATTTACTGTCAGGGCTCAGGTCTGACAGAATCAGTGCAGAAAATCTAGGTGCTGCTGTAGGCCCTCATTGGTTGGGGAGAGAAGCACCAGATAATCAGCAAACAGTAGACATTTGACTTCAGATTCTAGTAGGGTGAGGCTAGACTGTTCTAGTGCCCTCGCCCATTCGTTGATATACAGTTGAAGTCAGAAGTTCACATACACTTCGGTTGGAGTCATTAAAACTCATTTTTCAACAACTTCACAACTCCCTCAACAGATTTCTTGTTAACTAACTATAGTTTTGGCAAGTCGGTTAGGACATCTACTTTGTGCATGACACAAGTTATTTTTCCAACAATTGTTCACAGACAGATTTTTTCACTTATAATTCCAGAAAATTATGTCATGGCTTCAGAAGCTTCTGATAGGCTATTTGACATCATTTGCGTCAAGTGGAGGTGTACCTGTGGATATATTGCAAGGCCTAGTTTCAAACTCAGTGCCTCTTTGCTTGACATCATGGGAAAATCAAAAGAAATCAGCCAAGACCTTAGAAAAAAATGGTTGACCTCCATAAGTCTGGTTCATCCTTGGGAGCAATTTCCAAACACCTGAAGGTACCATGTTCATCTGTACAAACAATAGCACCAAGTATAAACACCATGGGACCACGCAGCCTTCATACCGCTCAGGAAGGAGACGCGTTCTGTCTCCTAAAGAGGAACGTACTTTGGTGCGAAAAGTGCAAATCAATCCCAGAACAACAGCAAAGGACTTTGTGAAGATGCTGGAGGAAACTGGTACAAAAGTATCTATATCCACAGTAAAACGAGTCCTATACCGACAAAATCTGAAAGGCCGCTCAGCAAGGAAGAAGCCACTGCTCCAAAACCACCATTAAAAGCCGAGCTACAGTTTGCAACTGCACATGTGGACAAATATCTTACTTTTTGGAAAATGTCCTCTGGTCTGATGAAACAAAAATAGAACTGTATGGCCATAATGACCATCGTTATGTTTGGAGGAAAAAGGGGGACGCTTGCAAGGCGAAGAACACCATCCCGACCGTGAAGCACAGGGGTGGCAGCATCATGTTGTGGGGGTGCTTTGCTGCAGGAGGGACTGGTGCACTTCACAAAATAGATGGCTTCATCAGGGAAAAAATGACATGGATAAATTATGTGGAAGCAACATCTCAAGACATCAGTCGGGAAGTTAAAGCTTGGTCGCAAATGGGTCTTCCTCATGGGCAATGACCCCAAGCATACTTCCAAAGTTGTAGCAAAATGGCTTAAGGACAACAAGTCAAGGTTTTGGAGTGGCCATCACAAAGCCCTGACCTCAGTCCTATAGAACATTTGTGGGCGGAACTGAAAAAGCGTGTGCAAGCAAGGAGGCCTTACAAACCTGACTCAGTTACACCAGCTCTGTCAGGAGGAATGGGCCAAAATTCACCCAACTTATTGTGGGAAGCTTATGGAAGGCTACCCGAAACGTTTGACCCAAGTTAAACAATTTAATGGCAATGCTACCAAATACTAATTGAGTGTATGTAAACTTCTGACCCACTGGAAATGTGATGAAAGAAATAAAAGCTGAAATAAATCATTGTCTCTACTATTATTCTGACATTTCACATTCTTAAAATAAAGGGGTGATCCTAACTGACCTAAGACAAGGAACTTTAACTCGGATTAAATGTCAGGAATTGTGGAAAACTGAGTTTCAATGTATTTGGCTAAGGTGTATGTTTTAGTATAGCCAATTGGAATTTTTTTGTCTGTATATTTTATAATTTCATTGTGGATACCATCAACACCACAAGCCTTTGTTCATTCAAGGTAACTGGGGATTCCAGTGGGTTCTGGTAATCTTTAATAGTTGATTGTAAGACTTGTATTTAATCATGTAGCAGGGTCAGTCTTCTTCTTTCACGTTATCCAATAGCCTGACGGCAGAGTCAGGATTTGGTGGAAGCACCATGAAGCCATGGACCCATCCTGCCTGGTGATGGTGGTGTAACTCCGTCCAATCATCAGCAACTGCGTGATGCCATTAAGTCAGCATCCCTGTGGAACATTTATCAACTTGTAGAATCCACACCCTGAAGAATTCAGGCTGTTCTGGTTGTCTGTTGTTGATAACACGTACGAAGTAATGTCAGGGAGAACCTGACCTGGGAGTTGTGATTTTTTGTATTCAAGTCAGTTTAGAACAAATTCTTATTTTCAATGACGGCCTAGGAACAGTGGGTTAACTGCCTGTTCAGGGGCAGAACGACAGATTTGTACCTTGTCAGCTCGGGGGTTTGAACTTGCAACCTTCCGGTTACTAGTCCAACGCTCTAACCACTAGGCTACGCTGCCGCCCCAATGTAACTATATGTCAGATCTGTGATTATTATAAACAAGTTTTTTTAGCCTTTATTTAACTAAGTCAGTTAAAGAACAAATTCTTATTTACAGTGACGGCCTACCAAAAGTGCTGATTTCTGTAGAAGGGTATGTGTACTTACAAGAACATGATATTAGATGTTTTAATTATTATTGGGCCAGATTTAGTCAGATCATTGAAGTTCTCTTCTCTCACATATAGTGTGTTGGATTTTCATTTTCTTTTTTTTTTTTTTTAACCTCATAAATGAATCAATTTGACATCAATTTATGTTGGAAGGTAAAATCTAATCATGGATTTGACTGTAAATATGTTATAAAGAGACAACCCACACACAAATCTCATTCACTCTAACTTAGAGTCTTAATTAACATAACTAAGCCCACACTGAGAGGAGAACACATCCCTTCTTAATTACCAAAAACCCAAATCAGCCTCCCACAAACCGGATGTTTACAACCATGGGTGAAACCATGTGGTTGAAAAAAAAAACGGGTAAATTCCAGAAATTGTTAAACCTCCTGCCACACCCCCCTCATAAATTATGAGATGTGAAATACAGTTTGACAGTTTAAACGCTACATGAATTACACATGTGCCTTAATAACAAACCCGTACGTAGACAATAGAGACCCATCCACTTAGCTAGTTGTGGCTGGGGGGTTGTTATAGCCTCTCTTTGACATTAACTTGCCAAGTGTGTCTGGGTAAGACTCCTCTAATAATACTAAAATATTACTCTCTAGAATTTGTCTTTCAGCATCAGCAGAACTCAGCCTGACTCTCTTCTGCCAGTCCAACAAGGAGAATGGTCTAATGTCTCCCATCAAAAAGCCGACCCAAGCAAGCACAGGTTACACCTGAAGCATGGGGACTTGGTATGTAAAGACACTTGGTATGTAAAGACACTTGGTATGTAAAGACACTTGGTATGTAAAGACACTTGGTATGTAAAGAGACTTGGTATGTAAAGAGACTTGGTATGTAAAGAGACTTGGTATGTAAAGACACTTGGTATGTAAAGACACTTGGTATGTAAAGACACTTGGTATGTAAAGAGACTTGGTATGTAAAGACACTTGGTATGTAAAGACACTTGGTATGTAAAGAGACTTGGTATGTAAAGAGACTTGGTATGTAAAGAGACTTGGTATGTAAAGACACTTGGTATGTAAAGAGACTTGGTATGTAAAGACACTTGGTATGTAAAGAGACTTGGTATGTAAAGAGACTTGGTATGTAAAGACATCAACTCTGTGGAATTTGGAGTTTGTGACATCAACTCTGTGTGGAATTTGGAGTTTGTGACATCAACTCTGTGTGGAATTTGGAGTTTGTGACATCAACTCTGTGTGGAATTTGGAGTTTGTGACATCAACTCTGTGTGGAATTTGGACTTTGTGACATCAACTCTGTGTGGAATTTGGAGTTTGTGACATCAACTCTGTATGGAATTTGGAGTTTGTGACATCAACTCTGTGTGGAATTTGGACTTTGTGACATCAACTCTGTGTGGAATTTGGACTTTGTGACATCAACTCTGTGTGGAATTTGGACTTTGTGACATCAACTCTGTGGAATTTGGAGTTTGAAATAGACTGATCCAATAGCATAACCCAGAAGTATGTACCTCAAACAGACGATTGTGTTGGTACTCATTTGGCTAAGACCAGTTTATTATTAATCACCCATTCTGAAACTGACTGTATCTCCTTCTTTAGAACGTCTGAGAGCTCACTGGCTTTGGGTGCTGACGTTGCAGAGTGTGGAATCATGCACATACATAGTCGTTCTAGCTTTGTGTAAGGCCAATGGCATATTTGTAAAAAATAATAATAGAGAAGAATCACGGCCCAAGGCAACTGCGCTGAAGGACACCGCCAAACACAGAAATACAAAACATAGAACAAAAACATAGATTGCCCACCCCAACTCACGCCCTGACCAAACTAAAACAGAGCCATAAAAAAGGAACTAAGGTCAGGACATGACACCCTCCTTTAAGGTTTGGTAATGGCGTCAGAGGGGGATGTCTGACGTTTTATTGGCTTCTAACCAACTGTGCTATTTCGTATCGTTTGTAATTTATTCTGTACATAAAGTTGCTGCTCTCGTCTCTCATGACCGAAAAGAGCTTCTGGACATTACTCTCCTCGAACTGGGCAAAGATTTATTTTTTCTTTAATTACTCCGAGGCCGAAGGATATACTACTTTCAGGAGACTAGGCCCAAATCACCGTCATTTGCGTGGAGAAAAGTTACCAGATACCGAGCGAGACGGTTTGGGTGTCTTGTGAGTATTCGGAGGCGTGTGAGTAAATTGGCACTACCATCCATTCTATTCAGCAACGTGCAATTACTGGAAAACAAACAGGATGATCTGCGGTCGATCCAACGGGACATTAAAAACGGTAATATCGTATGTTTCACAGAGTTGTGGCTGAACGATGACAAGGATATTATAGAGCTGGCTGGGTTTTCGACGCATCGGGCAGGACAGAGCAGCTATGTCTGGTAAGACTATGCTGGTGCGCATATTAAATATTAAAGTCTCGCAGGTATTGCTCACCTGAGGTATAGTACCTCATGATAAGCTGTAGATCACACTATCTACCAAGAGAGTTCTAGAGTTCTTATACCTTATAAGGCCATAATCAAACAAGAACATCCCCTAGTCGCTGGGGACTTTAATGAAGGAAAACCTAAATCAGTTTTACCTCATTTCTACAAGCATGTTAAATGTGCAACCAGAGGAAAAGAACCTCTAGCCCACCTTTACTCCACACAAAGCTCTCCCTCGCTCTCCATTTGGCAAATCTGACCATGAATCTATCCTACTATTTCCTGTTTACAAGAAAAAACTGGAGCAGGAAGTACAGGTCTTTCAATACGGAGGTGGTCAGATGAAGCAGAAGCTACAGGATTGGAAAATGTTCCTGGATTCATCCCAATGGCATTGAGGAGTATACCACCTCAGACACCGGCTTCATCATCGACGACGACGTCTGCACAGTGACGGTACGTACATATCCCAACCAGAAGCCACGGATTACAGGCAACATCCGCACCAAGCTAAAGGCTAGAGCTGCCGCTTTCAAAGAGCGGGACACTAACCCGGACGCTTAAAAGAAATCCCGCTATGCCCTCAGACGAACGATCAAACAGGCAAAGCGTCAATCCTGGACTAAGATTGAATCCTACTGCCCCGTAGCAAGTGTCTTTCACTGACATTTTCAACCTCTCCCTGTCCGAGTCTGTAATACCAAAATGTTTCAAGCGGACCACCATAGTCCATGTGCCCAAGAAAGTGAAGGTAACGTGCCGAAATGACTACCGACCAGTAGCACTCACGTCTGTAGCCATGAAGTGCTTTGAAAGGCTGGTCAGGTCACATCAACACCCTCCCGGGAAACACTAGACCCACTCCAATTTGCATACCCCAACAGATCCACAGATGACACAGTCTCTATTGCACTCCACACTGCCCTTTCCCACCTGGACAAAAGGAACACCTATGTGTGAATGCTGTTCATTGACTACAGCAGTGTTCAACACCATAGTGCCCTCAAAGCTCATCACTAAGCTAAGGACCCTGGGATTAAACACCTCCCTCTGCAACTGGATCCTGGACTTCCTGACAGGCCGCCCCCAGGTGGTGAGGGTAGGCAACAACACATCCGCCACGCTGATCATCAACACCGGGGCTGCTCAAGGGTGTGTGCTCAGTCCCCTCTTGTACTCCCTGTGCTTCACGGAAACATGGCTCACTGGAGAGACGCAATCCGAAGCGGTGCAGCCAGCGGGTTTCTCCACGCATCGCGCCGACAGAAACAAACATCTTTCTGGTAAGAAGAGGGGCGGGGGCGTATGTCTTATGGCCAACGTGACATGGTGTGATGAAAGAAACATACAGGAACTCAAATCCTTCTGTTCACCTGATTTAGAATTCCTCACAATCAAATGTAGACCGCATTATCTACCAAGAGAATTCTCTTCGATTATAATCACAGCCGTATATATCCCCCCAAGCAGACACATCGATGGCTCTGAACGAACTTTATTTAACTCTCTGCAAACTGGAAACGATTTATCCGGAGGCTGCATTCATTGTAGCTGGGGATTTTAACAAGGCTAATCTGAAAACAAGACTCCCTAAATTTTATCAGCATATCGATTGCGCAACCAGGGGTGGAAAGACCCTGGATCATAGTTACTCTAACTTCCGCGACGCATATAAGGCCCTGCCCCGCCCCCCTTTCGGAAAAGCTGACCACGACTCCATTTTGTTGATCCCTGCCTATAGACAGAAACTAAAACAAGAAGCTCCCACGCTGAGGTCTGTCCAACGCTGGTCCGACCAAGCTGACTCCACACTCCAAGACTGCTTCCATCACGTGGACTGGGAGATGTTTCGTATTGCGTCAGACAACAACATTGACGAATACGCTGATACGGTGTGCGAGTTCATTAGAACGTGCGTTGAAGATGTCGTTCCCATAGCAACGATTAAAACATTCCCTAACCAGAAACCGTGGATTGATGGCAGCATTCGTGTGAAACTGAAGGCACGAACCACTGCTTTTAATCAGGGCAAGGTGTCTGGTAACATGGCTGAATACAAACAGTGCAGCTATTCCCTCCGCAAGGCTATCAAACAAGCTAAGCGCCAGTACAGAGACAAAGTAGAATCTCAATTCAACGGCTCAGACACAAGAGGCATGTGGCAGGGTCTACAGTCAATCACGGACTACAGGAAGAAACCCAGCCCAGTCACGGACCAGGATGTCTTGCTCCCAGGCAGACTAAATAACTTTTTGCCCGCTTTGAGGACAATACAGTGCCACTGACACGGCCTGCAACGGAAACATGCGGTCTCTCCTTCACTGCAGCCGAAGTGAGTAAGACATTTAAACGTGTTAACCCTCGCAAGGCTGCAGGCCCAGACGGCATCCCCAGCCGCGCCCTCAGAGCATGCGCAGACCAGCTGGCCGGTGTGTTTACGGACATATTCAATCAATCCCTATACCAGTCTGCTGTTCCCACATGCTTCAAGAGGGCCACCATTGTTCCTGTTCCCAAGAAAGCTAAGGTAACTGAGCTAAACGACTACCGCCCCGTAGCACTCACATCCGTCATCATGAAGTGCTTTGAGAGACTAGTCAAGGACCATATCACCTCCACCCTACCTGACACCCTTGACCCACTCCAATTTGCTTACCGCCCAAATAGGTCCACAGACGATGCAATCTCAACCACACTGCACACTGCCCTAACCCATCTGGACAAGAGGAATACCTATGTGAGAATGCTGTTCATCGACTACAGCTCGGCATTCAACACCATAGTACCCTCCAAGCTCGTCATCAAGCTCGAGACCCTGGGTCTCGACCCCGCCCTGTGCAACTGGGTACTGGACTTCCTGACGGGCCGCCCCCAGGTGGTGAGGGTAGGCAACAACATCTCCTCCCCGCTGATCCTCAACACTGGGGCCCCACAAGGGTGCGTTCTGAGCCCTCTCCTGTACTCCCTGTTCACCCACGACTGCGTGGCCATGCACGCCTCCAACTCAATCATCAAGTTTGCGGACGACACAACAGTGGTAGGCTTGATTACCAACAACGACGAGACGGCCTACAGGGAGGAGGTGAGGGCCCTCGGAGTGTGGTGTCAGGAAAATAACCTCACACTCAACGTCAACAAAACTAAGGAGATGATTGTGGACTTCAGGAAACAGCAGAGGGAACACCCCCCCCATCCACATCGATGGAACAGTAGTGGAGAGGGTAGCAAGTTTTAAGTTCCTCGGCATACACATCACAGACAAACTGAATTGGTCCACTCACACAGACAGCATCGTGAGGAAGGCGCAGCAGCGCCTCTTCAACCTCAGGAGGCTGAAGAAATTCGGCTTGTCACCAAAAGCACTCACAAACTTCTACAGATGCACAATCGAGAGCATCCTGGCGGGCTGTATCACCGCCTGGTATGGCAACTGCACCGCCCTCAACCGTAAGGCTCTCCAGAGGGTAGTGAGGTCTGCACAACGCATCACCGGGGGCAAACTACCTGCCCTCCAGGACACCTACACCACCCGATGCTACAGGAAGGCCATAAAGATCATCAAGGACATCAACCACCCGAGCCACTGCCTGTTCACCCCGCTGCCATCCAGAAGGCGAGGTCAGTACAGGTGCATCAAAGCTGGGACCGAGAGACTGAAAAACAGCTTCTATCTCAAGGCCATCAGACTGTTAAACAGCCACCACTAACATTGAGTGGCTACTGCCAACACACTGTCAATGACACTGACTCTACTCCAGCCACTTTAATCATGGGAAATGATGTAAATATATCACTAGCCACTTTAAACAATGCTACCTTATATAATGTTACTTACCCTACATTGTTCATCTCATATGCATACGTTGATACTGTACTCTATATCATCGACTGCATCCTTATGTAATACATGTATCACTAGCCACTTTAACTATGCCACTTGGTTTACATACTTATCTCATATGTATATACTGTACTCGATATCATCTACTGTATCTTGCCTATGCTGCTCTGTACCATCACTCATTCATATATCCTTATGTACATATTCTTTATCCCCTTACACTGTGTATGACAGTAGTTTTTTTGGAATTGTTAGTTAGATTACTTGCTCATTATTACTGCATTGTCGGAACTAGAAGCACAAGCATTTCGCTACACTCGCATTAACATCTGCTAACCATGTGTATGTGACAAATAAAATTTGATTTGATTTGATTTACAGTGATGAGGTCAGAGACCTGGCAGAGTTGTGCCAGAACAACAACCTCTCCCTCAATGAGACAAAGGAGATGATTGTGAACTACAGGAAAAGGAGGACCGAGCACGCCGCCGAACAGGCCCCCATTAACATCGACGGGGCTGTTGTGGAGCGTGTCGAGAGTTTCAAGTTCCTTGGTGTCCACATCACCAACAGATTATCATGGTCCAAACACACCAAGACAGTTGTGAAGAGGGCACAACAACACCTTGTCCCCCTCAGGAGACTGAAAAGATTTGACATGGGTCCCAGATCCTCAAAAAGTTCTACAGCTGCAACATCGAGAGCATGGTTGTATCACTGCGGAAGGTCCAAAAACATTGTCAAAGACTCCAGTCACCCAAGTTATATAGACTGTTCTCTCTGCTACCGCACGGGAAGCGATACCGGAGCATCAAGTCTAGGTCCACAGCTTTTTGTGTTATTTTTTTATTAATTTTTTCACTTTAGTTTATTTAATAAATGTTTAATATTTAATATAATGTTTAATAAATGTTTAATAAATGTTTTTCTTAACTCTTGATACTACCCATCCCGGGTCCGGGAGCGTAATCAACTGACACTAATTAGCATAACGCAACGGCCATAAATCTTACTAGAAAATATTCCTATTCATGAAAATCACAAGTTAAATATATTGAAACACAGCTTAGCCTTTTGTTAATCACCCTGTCATCTCAGATTTTCAAAATATGCTTTACAGACAAAGCAAGACAAGCATTTGTGTAAGTTTATCGATAGCCTAACATAGCATTATGACTAGCTAGCAGCAGGCAACCTGGTCAAGAAAATCAGAAAAGCAATCAAATTAAATCGTTTACCTTTGATGAGCTTCGGATATTTTCCCTCACGAGACTCCCAGTTAGATAGCAAATGTTCCTTTTTTCTAAGAAAATTAATTTTTGTAGGCGAAATAGCTCCGTTTGTTCTTCACGTTTGGCTGAGAAATCAACGGGAAATTGCGGTCACGACAACGCCGAAAAATATTCCAAATTAGCTCCATAATATCGACAGAAACATGGCAAACGTTGTTTATAATCAATCCTCAAGGTGTTTTTCAAATATCTATTCGATAATATATCACCCGGGACAATTGGGTTCTCAGTAGAAGCGATCTGAATAATGGCTACCTCTGTATTTTACGCAAGAATTTCTCTGGGAGCATCAGGTGACCACTTGCGCAATGAAGCCGCCTACAGGTATTCTTCAACATAAATGCGTAAAACTACGTGACAATGCTGTAGACACTTTGGGAATACGTAGAAAGCGTAATCTGGTTGATAGGGCATTCACAGCTCACTAGGGACGCATCGGAACGCAGGGCTTTCAAAAGATGAGTCACTTCCGGATTGGATTTTTTCCTCAGGCTTTCGCCTGTAACCTTCAGTTCTGTAATACTCACAGACAATATTTTTACAGTTTTGGAAACTTTAGAGTGTTTTCTGTCCAAAGCTGTCAATTGTGTGAGTGAAGGAGGCTTTGTTGCGAAATAGAAAGCCGACTAGATTTGATTTTAGATCGATGATGTTTGATATGAGTCTGGAAGGAGAGTTTAAGGTCTAGCCAGACACCTAGGTACTTATAGATTTCCACATATTCTAGGTCGGAACGATCCAGGGTGGTGATGCTAGTCGGGCGTGCGGGTGCAGGCAGCGAATGGTTGAAAAGCATGCATTTGGTTTTACTAGCGTTTAAGAGCAGTTGGAGGCCACGGAAGGAGTGTTGTATGGCATTGAAGCTCGTTTGGAGGTTAGATAGCACAGTATCCAAGGAAGGGCCAGAGGTATACAGAATGGTGTCGTATGCGTAGAGGTGGATCAGGAAATCGCCCGCAGCAAGAGCAACAACATTGATATATATACAGAGAAAAGAGTCGGCCTGAGAATTGAACCCTGTGACACCCCATAGAGACTGCCAGAGGACTGGACAACATGCCCTCCGATTTGACACACTGAACTCTGTCTGCAAAGTAGTTGGTGAACCAGGCAAGGCAGTCATTAGAGAAACCGAGCCTACTGAGTCTGCCGATAAGAATATGATGATTGACAGAGTCAAAAGCTTTGGCCAGGTCGATGAAGACGGCTGCACAGTACTGTCTTTTATCGATGGCGGTTATGATATCATTTAGTACCTTGAGTGTGGCTGAGGTGCACCTGTGACCAGCTCGGAAACCAGATTGCACAGCAGAGAAGGTACGGTGGGATTCGAGATGGTCAGTGATCTGTTTGTTGACTTGGCTTTCGAAGACCTTAAATAGGCAGGGCAGGATGGATATAGGTCTGTAACAGTTTGGGTCCAGGGTGTCCCTCCCTTTGAAGAGGAGGATGACCGCGGCAGCTTTCCAATCCTTGGGGATCTCAGACGATACGAAAGAGAGGTTGAACAGGCTGGTAATAGGGGTTGCGACAATGGCGGCGGATAGTTTCAGAAATAGAGGGTCCAGATTGTCAAGCCCAGCTGATTTGTGTGGGTCCAGGTTTTGCAGCTCTTTCAGAACATCCTCTATCTGGATTTGGGTAAAGGAGAAGCTGGGGAGGCTTGGGCGAGTAGCTGTGGGGGTGGGGGGTGAAGCTTTTGGCCGAGGTTGGAGTAGCCAGGAGGAAGTTGAGAAATGCTTGTTGAAGTTTTTGATTATCATGGATTTATCGGTGGTGACCGTGTTACCTAGCCTCAGTGCAGTGGGCAGCTGGGAGGAGGTGCTCTTGTTCTGCATGGACATTACAGTGTCCCAGAACTTTTTGGAGTTAGAGCTACAGGATGCAAATTTCTGCTTGAAAAAAGCTGGCCTTTGCTTTCCTGACTGACTGCGTGTATTGGTTCCTGACTTCCCTGAACAGTTGCATATCGCAGGGACTATTCGATGCTATTGCAGTCCGCCACAGGATGTCTTTGTGCTGGTCGAGGGCAGTCAGGTCTGGAGTGAACCAAGGGCTATATCTGTTCTTAGTTCTGCATTTTTTGAACGGAGCATGCTTATCTAAGATGGTGAGGAAGTTACTTTTAAAGAATGATCAGGCATCCTCAACTGACGGGATGAGGTCCATATCCTTCCAGGATACCCGGGCCAGGTCGATTAGAAAGGCCTGCTGGCTGAAGTGTTTTAGGGAGCGTTTGACAGTGATGAGGGGTGGTCGTTTGACCGCGGACCCGTAGCGGATACAGGCAATGAGGCAGTGATCACTGAGATCCTGATTGAAGACAGCGGAGGTGTATTTGGAGGGCCAGTTGGTCAGGATAATGTCTATGAGGGTGCCCATGTTTACAGATTTAGGGTTGTACCTGGTGGGTTCCTTGATGATTTGTGTGAGATTGAGGGCATCTAGCTTAGATTGTAGGACTGCCGGGGTGTTAAGCATATCCCAGATTAGGTCACCTAACAGAACAAACTCTGAAGCTAGATGGGGGCGATCAATTCATAAATGGTGTCCAGGGCACAGCTGGGAGCTGAGGGGGTCGGTAGCAGGCGGCAACAGTGAGAGACTTATTTCTGGAGAGAGTAATTTTTTTAATTAGTAGTTCGAACTGTTTGGGTATGGACCTGGAAAGTATGACATTACCTTGCAGGCTATCTCTGCAGTAGACTGCAACTCCTCCCCCTTTGGCAGTTCTATCTTGCTGAAAAAAATGTTATAGTTGGGTATGGAAATCTCAGAATTTTTGGTGGCCTTCCTAAGCCAGGACTCAGGGTTGGCAGAGTGTGCTAAAGCAGTGAGTAAAACAAACTTAGGGAGGAGGCTTCTGATGTTGACATGCATGAAACCAAGGCTTTTCGATCACAGAAGTCAACAAATGAGGGTGCCTGGGGACATGCAGGGCCTGGGTTTACCTCCACATCACCCGCGGAACAGAGGAGGAGTAGGATGAGGGTGCGGCTAAAGGCTATCAAAACTGGTCGCCTAGAGCGTTGGGGACAAAGAATAAAAGGAGCAGATTTCTGGGCGTGGTAGAATATATTCAGGGCATAATGCGCAGACAGGTATGGGGTGCGGGTACAGCGGAGGTAAGCCCAGGCACTGGGTGATGATAAGAGAGGTTGTATCTCTGGACATGCTGGTTGTAATGGGTGAGGTCACTGCATGTGTGGGAGGTGGGACAAAGGAAGTATCAGAGGTATGAAGAGTGGAACTAGGGGCTCCATTGTAAAATAAAACAATGATAACTAACCTGAACAACAGTATACAAGGCATATTGACATTTGAGAGTGACATACAGCGAGGCATAAAGTAATCGCAAGTGTTGATTGGGAGAGCTTGCTAAAACAACAGGTGAGACAACAGCAGCTAATCAAATCAATTCAAATCAAATTTTATTTGTCACATACACATGGTTAGCAGATGTTAATGCGAGTGTAGCGAAATGCTTGTGCTTCTAGTTCCGACAATGCAGTAATAACCAACAAGTAATCTAACTAACAATTCCAAAAAAACTACTGTCTTAACGCTGCTGCTCCTTCCTCACGATGCTGTCTGTGTGAGTGGACCAATTCAGTTTGTCTGTGATGTGTATGCCGAGGAACTTAAAACTTACTACCCTCTCCACTACTGTTCCATCGATGTGGATGGGGGTGTTCCCTCTGCTGTTTCCTGAAGTCCACAATCATCAGTTTTGTTGACGTTGAGTGTGAGGTTATTTTCCTGACACCACACTCCGAGGGCCCTCACCTCCTCCCTGTAGGCCGTCTCGTCGTTGTTGGTAATCAAGCCTGCCACTGTTTTGTCGTCCGCAAACTTGATGATTGAGTTGGAGGCGTGCGTGGCCACGCAGTCGTGGGTGAACAGGGAGTACAGGAGAGGGCTCAGAACGCACCCTTGTGGGGCCCCAGTGTTGAGGATCAGCGGGGTGGAGATGTTGTTGCCTACCCTCACCACCTGGGGGCGGCCCGTCAGGAAGTCCAGTACCCAGTTGCACAGGGGCGGGGTCGAGACCCAGGGTCTCGAGCTTGATGACCAGCTTGGAGGGTACTATGGTGTTGATCAGCTATGTAGCCAAGTGATCATAGGGTCCAGGGGACGGCAATAGAAGGAACAGGGAAGCCGTGGAGTAGTGGCACGCGGGCGACACAGCGTTTAAAGTTAGTAGCCCAGGGCTAGTAGAACCGACGGAGGCTGGTTGAAGGCACAGCGGATGGAGTATTCGTCGGCAGACCAGTCGTGGTGGTGCGGCGGGGCGTGTCGACAGAGAATCCAAGCCAGATGGCGAAAGAGGTATTGTAGAATTTAGTTTGCTAGCCGGGAGATGCGCCTGGCTCACGGCTAACTGATGCTAGCTTCGTGGCAGTGGCATTAGCTATTAGAGCCAAACGATAGCAGCGGTGATCCGGTGCCAAGGTCCAGAGTTTACAGCAAGGATTCGGTGGAGTATTGGGCTCTAGCCGTGTATGAGTGGGGTTCAGGTGAACAGCTGAGTAGGCCGGGAGTTGGGCCTCAAGGGATAGCTTCGGTACTGGGTGCCACGGTGAGCTAGCTAGCTGCAAGCTGTGAGCTTGCTAGCTGCAAGCTAGCTGTGAAGATCAGAAGTAGTGGTCCAGGGATTACGGCAGGAATCCGGCGTTGTTGTGGAGAGACAGTCCGATACTGGTAGACTGGCGAGTATTATCCAGACTAAAAACAGGGCTGGTATCTGAGCAGAAGGTAAAAGCCGCTAGCAGTGGCTAACAATAACTAAATAGCTTGTAGCTAATTAGCTGGTTAGCTTCTGGAGGTTCTTGAATGTGTTCTAAAATTAAAAATAATACAGATTCCGTATCACATTGGGTGAGGCAGGTTACCGGGAGGTATAATCGAATTAAAAATCGAAAAGAGATTGAAAATAAAATTGAAATATATATATATATATACAAAAAATACAAAAGTACACGAACAAAACACATCTTCACACCATCTTGGACATGATTTTCATTTTATTTTATTTTAATAACTGTTTAATCAAAACTCTTACCACCATCTTAGATTTTTCCTCGTTGTGCTCAGGTATTCACCTGCATTCTCAAATCTCTATTCAAATAGGTAAAATAAATATGATATCTTTGGTTATTGAAAATATTTTTCACAGTGATTTAAATGGTACAATGATGCTCTACACTTCGTGTTGCTTGTTTTGTCACATATATTTTGGACTTTGTGGCTCAACGAATCTGCATATAAGTCCAGATTAAATTGATTAAAAGTCAGTGATCATGTCAAATGGGGCAGCAGGGTAGCCTAGTGGTTAAACCGGGAACAGACAAAACCTCCAGAGGTCCATGACACAACGTCCCAGGTATGTCCTAAAAATGTCCAGGACAAACAGGGAGAAAAAGGGACAAACACCTAGAAAAAGGTGTTCTTCGCCTTGCAAGCGTCACTCTTTTTCCACCTAACGTAACGATGGTCATTATGGTCAAACAGTTCTATTTTTGTGTCATCAGACCAGAGGACATTTCTCCAAAAAGTACGATCTTTGTCCACATGTACAGTTGCAAACTGTAGTCTGTTTTTTTATGGCGGTTTTGGAGCTGTGGTTTCTTCCTTGCTGAGTGGCCTTTCAGGTTATGTCGATATAGGACTCGTTTTACTGTGGATATAGATACATTTGTACCCGTTTCCTCCAGCATCTTCACAAAGTCCTTTGCTGCTGTTCTGGGATTGATTTGCACTTTCGCACCAAAATACGTTCATTTCTAGGAGACAGAACACGTCTCCTTCCTGAGCGGTATGACGGCTGCGTGGTCCCATGGTGTTTATACTTGCAAACTATTGTTTGTACAGCTGAATGTGGTACTTTCAGGCATTTAAAAATTGCTCCCAAGGATGAACCAGACTTTTGGAGGAGGTTTACAATTTTGCTTGGCTGATCTTGGCTGATTTCTTTTGATTTTCCCATGATGTCAAGCAAGGAAGCACTGAGTTTAAAGGTAGGCCTTGGAATACATCTACAGGTACACCTCCAATTGACTCAAATGATGTCAATTAGCCTATCAGAAACTTCTAAAGCCATGACATAATTTTCTGGAATTTCCCAAGCTGTTCAAAGGCACAATCAACTTAGTTTATGTAATCTTCTCACCCACTGGGATTGTGATACAGTGAATTATAAGTGAAATAGTCTGTAGACAATTGTTGGAATTGTTGGAAAAATGACTTGTGTCATTCAGAAAGTAGATAACAAGAAATTGATAACTTGATAACGACTTGATAACAAGAAATTTGTGGAGTGGTTGAAAAATGAGTTTTAACTACTCCAACCTAAGTGTATGTAAACTTACAATGTAGCATTCTATCTAGAATAGCATAGGGCTAACGTGTGCCAGGTTATCTGATGGAACCAGTTACAATGTAGCATTCTATCTAGATTAGCATAGGGCTAATGTGTGCCAGTATATCTGATAGAATGCTACATTGTAGCTGGTTCAATCTAGTGTCACATTCTGACCTTTATTTCCTTTGTTTTGTCATTATTTAGTATGGTCAGGGCGTGAGTTGGGGTGGGCAGTCTGTTTGTTTTTCTATGATTTTGGGGATTTCTATGTTTCGGGCCTAGTATGGTTCTCAATCAGAGGCATGTGTCATTAGTTGTCTCTGATTGAGAATCATACTTGGGTACCCTGGGTTTTACTGTTTGTTTGTGGGTGATTGTCTATGTTAGTTGCTTGTGTCAGCACAGTTCTTAGGATAGCTTCACGGTCGTTATTTGGTTTTGTACAGTTGACTTCGTGTTTTTTGTCGTCATCTATTAAATGATGCATTCACACCACGCTGCGCTTTGGTCCGCTTCTTACGACGATCGTGACAGAATCACCCACCACAACAGGACCAAGCAGCGTGGTGACAGGCAGCGGCAGCAGGAGCAGCGCGAGGAGGAATGGACATGGGAGGATGAGTTGGATGGTAAAGGACCCTGGGCACAGCCAGGAGAATATCGCCGCCCCAAAGAAGAGCTGGAGGCAGCGAAGGAGGAGAGGCGCTGGTATGAGGAGGCAGAACGGCGGCGCGGATGGAAGCCCGAGAGTCAGCCCCAAAAATGTCTTGCCGGGGGCACACAGGAAGTGTGGCGAAGCCAGGTAGGAGACCTGCGTCAACTTCCTGTGCTTACCGGAGGGTGAGAGAGACTGGGCAGGCACCGTGTTATGCTGTGGAGCGCACGGTGTCCCCAGTGCGGGTGCATAGCCCGGTGCGGTACATACCTGCTCCTCGCATCGGCCGGGCTAGAGTGGGCATCGAGCCCGGTGCCATGAAGCCGGCTCTACGCATCTGTTCTCCAGTGCGTCTCCTTGGGCCGGCGTACATGGCACTAGCCTTACACATGGTGTCCCCGTTCGCCAGCACAGTCCAGTGCGGGCTATTCCACCTCGACGCACTGGCAGGGTGACCGGGAGCATTCAACCAGGTTAGGTTGGGCAGGCTCGGTGCTCAAGAGCTCCAGTGCGCCTGCACGGTCCGGTCTATCCAGTACCACCTCCACGCACCAGCCCTCCGGTGGCAGCCCCCCACCAGGCTGTCTCTCCGTCTCATCCTTACAGGTGCTCCCGCCTGTCCAGTGCTGCTGGAGCCTTCCTCCTCTCCAGCGCTGCTGTAGTCTCCCGCCTGTCCGGCGCTGCCAGAGCTTCCACCCCTCAGTCCAGAGGTGCTAGAGCTCCTCCGTCCAGCACTGCCAGAGCCTTCTTCCTATCCAGCGCTGCTGGAGTCTCCAGTCTGCCCAGCGCCGTCTGAGCTGGCCGTCTGCCCAGCGCCGCCTGAGCCGCCAGTCTGTCATGAGCCGCCAGAGCCGCCAGTCTGTCATGAGCCGCCAGATCCACCAGTCTGTCATGAGCCGCCAGAGCCGCCAGTCAGCATGGAGCCGCCAGAGCCGCCAGTCAGCATGGAGCCGCCATTCAGCCAGGATCTGCCAGAGCCGCCATTCTGCCAGGATCTGCCAGAGCCGCCATTCTGCCAGGATCTGCCAGAGCCGGCATTCTGCCAGGATCTGCCAGAGCCGCCATTCTGCCAGGATCTGCCAGAGCCGCCATTCAGCCAGGATCTGCCAGAGCCGTCAGTCAGCCAGGATCTGCCAGAGTCGTCAGCCAGTCCGGAGCTGCCCCTCAGTCCCGAGCTGCCCCTCAGTCCCGAGCTGCCGCTCAGTCCAGCGGGGCCATTTAGAAGGGTCGCCGTGTTTAGGAGGCCGACGAGGCGGACAATGAGGAGGAGAAAGACTGGTGAAGTGCGGTCCACGCCCCGCACCAGAGCCGCCACCGCGGACAGACGCCCACCCAGACCCTCCCCTATAGGTTAAGGTTTTGCGGTCAGAGTCCGCACCTTGGGGGTACTGTCACGTTCTGACCTTTATTTCCTTTGTTTTGTCATTATTTTGTATGGTCAGGGCGTGAGTTGGGGTGGGCAGTCTGTTTCTTTTTCTATGGTTTTGGGAATTTCTATGTTTTGGCCTAGTATGGTTCTCAATCAGAGGCATGTGTCATTATTTGTCTCTGATTGAGAATCATACTTAGGTTTGTTTGGTTTGTTTGTGGGTGATTGTCTATGTTAGTTGCTTGTGTCAGCACAGTTCTTAGGATAGCTTCACGGTCGTTATTTGTTTATTTGGTTTTGTACAGTTTACTTTGTGTTTTTTGTCGTCATCTATTAAATGATGCATTCACACGACGCTGCGCTTTGGTCCGCTTCTTACGAAGATTGTGACATCTGGATTAGCATAGGGCTAACGTGTGCCAGGTTATCTTATGAGACCAGGTACAATGTAGCATTCTGCACGTGATACTACGACAACCATTTTAATTAGCTGATGTTTAAACTTAATCTTGAACTTAAACTTAATCTTGAATTTAACCTTGAACTTAAACTTTTTCTAATGTTCGCAAGTATGGCCCCCCCTGTGTTTCTCATCTACAGACCACTGGGTCCAGTGTTGATTTTCTCCATCACTCCAGCTTTCCTGAAATTGCTTTCTTCTTCTTTTTTAATTAAAGAAGACCTATGGGTGATTGCAAAAACAATCGCCTGAGTGTGTGTGTGTGTGTGTGTGTGTGTGTGTGTGTGTGTGTGTGTGTGTGTGTGTGTGTGTGTGTGTGTGTGTGTGTGTGTGTGTGTCTAAATTATCTTTGTAACTACATTATATCATTTCAGAGGACTGGGGAAGAAAACCCAGCAGACCACCTGGTTAAATTATTCTTTCAGAAAAGCAATCTAATGTTATAACATCCCTGAAGACAAGCTCCATACAAATAATTACACAACAAAAAAACAAATAACACTGTAGTGGTCAGAGTGGGGCTGTTTTACCCTACAGGACACATCAAAGGCTAGAGATGGAGGGCCAATCCAAGGCCGAGATGAAGCGTGGTTGTCATTTTAAAGGCTAATTTCCAATTGTGCCAACAACTGCAGTGTTTATATCTAATGGGATCTCCATGAAAGTGGTAACAGTCCTACGGATTGAATCCCAGCCAAAGGTAATGGCAACCGGGATGAGCCTTGCTCTGTTCCCCCCAAACACTGGAGAGAACGTATCATTGACCAACCAACTGCCTCATCTAAAGCCCATTCTGGTTGCTATAGACCACCAAGTGCTAACAGTCAGTATCTGGATAATGTTAAATACTGTTGTAGTAATATGGCTACAGGTTCATCTGCCTCAACCTAAAGCCCATTCTGGTCGGAAGCTGCTATAGACCACAGAGTGCTAACAGTCAGTATCTGGATAATATGTGTGAAATGCTTGATAATGTATGTGATATCAACAGAGAAGTATATTTTCTGGCTGACCTTAATATTGACTGGCTTTTCATCAAGCTGCCCACTCAAGAAAAAAACCTTAACTGTAATCAGTCAACCTACCAGGGTAGTTACAAACAGCACAGGAATGAAATCATCAACATGTATGGATCACATCTTTACTATTGCTGCAGAAATGTGCTTTAAAGCAGTATCTAAAGCCATCAGATCACAATATAGTAGCCATATCTAGGAAAACAAAAGTTCCAAAGGCTCGTCCTAGTATGGTGTATAACAGGTCATACAATATGCTTCGTAGTGATTCCTATGTTGATGATGTAAAGAATATTTGCTGGTCTGCACTTTACACAGTTGTGACCGACTGGCTCGATTCGGTCTTATGTAGGAAAATTTGAAATAGTTTTTTTACATTGGATTAAAGTACAGACTCTACAGAGTTAGAAAATGGTATATCATACACTACAGTTGAGGAACAATGGGAAAGTAATTCTGCTTTGAAAGTTGATAAACTTGTAACCTTACCTTTGAGAAAATGGCCCTTGAATATTTTGGCACTTACTGGAGAGCTCTTCTTTATCTAGACCCACTCAGCTTCGTTCACATCCTCTTAACTTCTTATGGTATAGGGGACGCCAGCATCCCACTTGGCCAAAAGCCAGGGAAAATGCATCGCGGCAAAATCAACTAAAATGATATAAAAATCAAACGTTCATTAAATCACACATGTAAGATACTCAATTAAAGCTACACTCGTTGTGAATCCAGCCAACATGTCAGATTTTAAAAAGGCTTTTCGGGCGAAAGCATAAGAAGCTATTATCTAATGATAGCACAACAGTAAACAAAGAGCGTGGCATATTTCAACCCTGGAGAGCTCTTCTTTGTCTAGACCCCTTCAGCTTCGCTCACATCCTCTTAAGAGCTTTAGCCCCACAATCTCTTTAAGGATGCAGATGTGAGGCTATGTACTAAACAACCAAGCATTTCAAGGCTAAAGGTTAAAGGTTAAAACTACTGGTGTGTTCATCAATTTAATTTGGAGTGCCAGAGTGCGCTCTGGGCGTTCGTAAATTCAGAGTGTTGTCAGATTGGCCGTTCGTAAATTCGGAGCTTTCATTCTCGGACACTGGGCGCTCTGGACGAAAAGTAGGGTTGATCCGAGATTCTGATTCTGATCTAAAAACAGCAGTCAAGCACCCAAGCTAACTGGCTCACGTTGGCTGGCTTGCTAGCTACTTCCAGACACAAATGAGAGAACAGCTCACTCTGACTGTTTTATTCTGGCATACTGAGATGAGAGTGCTCTGAGATCGATACAGTTGTCAAAGTGACATCATAAACATACCATTGATATAGGTACTTGCAAAGTGGTACTCTGTTGTAAAGACATTTAGCTAGCTAGCTAAACAATTAACCATAATCCCAACTCATAATGTTTCTACCCTGCATGAATCTGCAGGTAGCTAATCAACCAGGTTCAATGTTAGCTAGCTAACATTAGGCTATAAATAGCAATGTAATTGGCTCTGAGATACGAAATAATATAAATATACAGATCTCAGATCTCAGATCAGTTGTTGCTTGTACAAGCATTTCGCTACACTCGCATTAACATCTGCTAACCATGTGTATATGACAAATAACATTTGATTTGATTTGTACAACTGATTGGCAAACGTACTGCAAATTGAGAAAGCATTTGACTAAATGAAATAAAAATAAAATAGAAATAAAAAGAAGAAGAAACTATACTATGATTATATAAAGAATGATAGTAAAAAGCTTTGGAGCACCTTAAATGACATCTTTGGAAAAAAAAGTAAACTCAGCTCCATTGTTCATTGAATCAGATGGCTCGTTCATCACAAAACCAACTGATATTGCCAACTACTTTAATGATTTTTTTCCTGTGCAAGATTATCAGACTTAGGCATGACATGCCAGCAACAAATGCTGACACTACACATCCAAGTATATCTGACCAAATTATGAAAGACTAACATTGTAATTTTGAATTCTGTAAAATGAGTGTGGAAGAGGTGCATTTTGTTTTTGTTTTCTATCAACAATGACAAGCCACCAGGGTCTGACAACTTGGATGGAAAATTACATGATGATAATAGCGGACGATATTTCCACTCCTATTTGCCATATCTTCAATCTAAGCCTACTAGAAAGTGTGTGCCCTCAGGCCTGGAGGGAAGCAAAAGTCATTCCCCTACCTAAGAATAGAAGAAACCTCTTTACCGACTGAACTAGCTGACCAATCAGCCAGTTACTAACCCTTAGTAAAGTTTTGGAAGAAATGGTGTTTGACAAGATACAATGCTATTTTACAGTAAACAATTTGACAACAAACATTCTGCACGCTTTTAGGGAAGGACATTCAACATGCACGGCACTTAAACAAATGACTGATGATTGGCTGGGAGACATTTATGATACAAATATTGTGGGAGCTTTTTTACTAGACTTCAGTGCAGCTTTTGACACTATCAATCAGTCTGCTGCTGGAAAAAAAGTTTGTGTTATGGATTTACACCTCCTCCTATATTGTGGATAAAGAGTTGCCTGTCTAACAGAACACAGAAGGTGTTCTTTAATGGAAGCCTCTCCAACATAATCCAGGTGGAATCAGGAATTCCCCAGGGCAGCTGCCTAGGCCCCGTACATTTTTCACATCTTTACTTAACCTCTAGCGTCGAGCAATCCCGTATCCGGGAGCGTAATCATAGCCTCAAGCTCATTAGCATAACGCAACGTTAACTATTCATGAAAATCGCAAATGAAATGAAATAAATATATTGGCTCACAAGCTTAGCCTTTTGTTAACACTGTCATCTCAGATTTCAAAATATGCTTTTCAACCATAGCTACACAAGCATTTGTGTAAGAGTATTGATAGCTAGCAAAGCATTAAGCCTAGCATTCAGC
Organism: Oncorhynchus tshawytscha; assembly: GCF_018296145.1. Lineage (NCBI taxonomy): Eukaryota > Metazoa > Chordata > Actinopteri > Salmoniformes > Salmonidae > Oncorhynchus > Oncorhynchus tshawytscha. The sequence goes on along the minus strand of NC_056429.1, from coordinate 3,656,761 downwards.
AGGCAACATTTTCACAAAAACAAGAAAAGCATTCAAATAAAATCATTTACCTTTGAAGAACTTCGGATGTTTTCAATGAGGAGACTCTCAGTTAGATAGCAAATGTTCAATTTTTCCAAAAATATTATTTGTGTAGGAGAAATCGCTCCGTTTTGTTCATCACGTTTGGCTAAGAAAAAACCCTGAAAATTTAGTCATTACAACACCGAACTTTTTCCAAATTAACTCCATAATATCGACAGAAACATGGCAAACGTTGTTTATAATCAATCCTCAAGGTGTTTTTCACATATCTATTCGATGATAAGTCATTCGTGGCAGTTGGGTTTCTCCTCTGAAGCAAATGGAAAAATGCACGCAGTTGGAGATTACGCAATAATTGAAACGGAGGACACCAAGCGAGCACCTGGTAAATGTAGTCTCTTATGGTCAATCTTCCAATGATATGCCTACAAATACGTCACAATGCTGCAGACACCTTGGGGAAACGACAGAAAGGGTAGGCTCATTCCTTGCACATTCACAGCCATATAAGGAGACATTGGAACACAGCGCCTTCAAAATCTGGGGCATTTCCTGTTTGAAATTTCATCTTAGTTTCGCCTGTAGCATCAGTTCTGTGGCACTCACAGATAATATCTTTGCAGTTTTGGAAACGTCAGTGTTTTCTTTCCAAAGCTGTCAATTATATACATAGTCGAGCATCTTTTCGTGACAAAATATCTTGTTTAAAACGGGAACGTTTTTTTATCTAAAATTAAAAGAGCGCCCCTATATCGAAGAAGTTAACACTTAACAACACTTAACGCTGCAGTCGGTTTCTGAATGGCTGGTAAGAAATAAGGTCATCCTAAATATAAAAATACTTAAAGCATTGTATTTGGGACAAATCATTCACTAAACCCTGAACCTCAACTCAATCTTGTAATGAATAATTTGGAAATTGAGCAAGTTGAGGTGACTAAACTGCTTGGAGTAACCCTGGATTGTAAACTGTCATGTTCAAAACATATTGATACAACAGTAGCTAAGACACGTCACGTTCTGACCTTTATTTCCTTTGTTTTGTCTTTACTTAGTGTGGTCAGGGCGTGAGTTGGGGTGGGCAGTCTATGTTTGTTTTTCTATGCTTGGTTTCTGTTTCGACCTAGTATGGTTCTCAATCAGAGGCAGGTGTCGTTAGTTGTCTCTGATCGAGAATCATACTTAGGTAGCCTGGGTTTCACTGTTGGTTAGTGGGTGTTTGTTTCCGTGTGTGTGTTTGTCGCCACACGGTACTGTTTTGTTTTTTGTAGATTTCACGTTATCGTTTAATGTTTTTCTTCGAGTGTTCATTTGTCTTTATTAAAAACATTATGGACACTTACCACGCTGCATCTTGGTCCGATCCTTACTCCTCTTCAGACGAAGAGGAGATCTGCCGTTACAGATGGAGAGAAGAAAATATTCCTATTCATGAAATCACAAGTGAAATATATGGAAACACAGCTTAGTCTTTTGTTAATCACCCTGTCATCTCAGATTTTGAAAACATGCTTTACAGCCAAAGCAAGACAAGCATTTGTGTAAGTTTATCGATAGCCTAGCATAGCATTCCCAAAATATTATTTTTGTAGGCGAAATAGCTCCATTTGTTCTTCACATTTGGCTGAGAAATCGACCGGAAATTGCGGTCACTACAACCCCGAAAAATATTCCAAATTAGCTCCCATAATATCGACAGCAACATGGCAAACGTTGTTTAAATCAATCCTCAAGGTGTTTTTCAAATATCTATTCGATAATATATCAACCGGGACAGATGGCTTCTTAGTAGGAAAGAGAGAAACAATGGCCGCATTTGTCCTTTACGCACAAAACACTGAGAGACCTCAGCTGACCACTGACGCAATGTTGACATTCAGGCTCATTTTTCAAAATAAAAGCCTGAAACTATGTATTGTGACACTAGACACATTAGGGAAGCCATAGAAAAAGGAATCTGGTTGATATCTCATTCACTGCCCAATTGGGACGCATAGGAACGCAGAGCCTTCTAAATAAGAGTCCCTTCCTGATTGGATTTTTCTCAGGCTTTCACCTGCAATATCAGTTCTGTTATACTCACAGACAATATTTTTACAGTTTTGGAAACTTTAGAGTCTTTTCTATCCTAAGCTGTCAATTCTATGCATATTCTAGCATGTCCTGACAAAACAGCTGTTTACTTTGGGGACATTATTTTTCCAAAAATGAAAATAGTGCCCCTGGATTCAAGAGGTTAACACTATCAACAAGGCAGGTCCTACAGGCCCTAGTTTTATCGCACCTGGTCTAGTGTCCAGTTGTGTGGTCAGGTGCCACAAAGAGGGACATAGGAAAATTACATTTGACTCAGAACAGGACAGCACAGCTTGCCTTTCAATGTACACGGAAAGCTAACATTAATAATATGCATGTCAATATTCTCATCACAACTTGTTTATGTAAGAATTATTGACATGCTAAATGCAGCAAGATGTCTGTTTCACACAGTTTAGAAACCCATGCACAGGACTATTCCACAGTACTACATAGAGCCATGACTACATGGAACTCTATTTCACAGTACTACATAGAGCCATGACTACATGGAACTCTATTCCACAGTACTACATAGAGCCATGACTACATGGAACTCTATTCCACAGTACTACATAGAGCCATGACTACATGGAACTCTATTCCACAGTACTACATAGAGCCATGACTACATGGAACTCTATTCCACAGTACTACATAGAGCTAGGACTACATGGAACTCTATTCCACAGTACTACATAGAGCCATGACTAGATGGAACTCTATTCCACAGTACTACATAGAGACATGACTACATGGAACTCTATTCCACAGTACTACATAGAGACATGACTACATGGAACTCTATTCCACAGTACTACATAGAGACATGACTACATGGAACTCTATTCCACAGTACTACATAGAGCCATGACTACATGGAACTCTATTCCACAGTACTACATAGAGCCATGACTACATGGAACTCTATTCCACAGTACTACATAGAGACATGACTACATGGAACTCTATTCCACAGTACTACATAGAGACATGACTACATGGAACTCTATTCCACAGTACTACATAGAGCCATGACTACATGGAACTCTATTCCACAGTACTACATAGAGACATGACTACATGGAACTCTATTCCACATCAAGAAGTAGAATCAGATTCTAAAAAACAAATAAAATACACCTTATAGAACAGCGGGGACTGTGAAGAGACACACACACAGACATATGATAAGAAACGCACTCTACACACAAGTACACATGGATTTTGTGTTTGTAGATATGTGGTAGTAGAGTAGTGGTCTGAGGGAAGACACTTAATGTGTTGTGAAAAATGTTATGAAATGTAATGTCAAGTAATATTTTAAATTGTATATAACTTCCTTAATGTTGCTGGACCCCAGGAGGAGTAGCTGCTGCCTTGGCAGGAACTAATGGGGATTCATAATAAACCCCAGGAAGAGTAGCTGCTGCCTTGGCAGGAAATAATGGGGATCCATAATAAACCCCAGGAAGAGTAGCTGCTGCCTTGGCAGGAACTAATGGGGATCCATAATAAACCCCAGGAAGAGTAGCTGCTGCCTTGGCAGGAACTAATGGGGATTCATAATAAACCCCAGGAAGAGTAGCTGCTGCCTTGGCAGGAAATAATGGGGATCCTTAATAAACCCCAGGAAGAGTAGCTGCTGCCTTGGCAGGAACTAATGGGGATCCATAATAAACCCCAGGAAGAGTAGCTGCTGCCTTGGCAGGAAATAATGGGGATCCTTAATAAACCCCAGGAAGAGTAGCTGCTGCCTTGGCAGGAAATAATGGGGATCCTTAATTAATGAATACAAAATAGCCTCTGACGGCATTCAACGACATCCAGTATTCCGTAGCCATGGACGTTTAGATAAGTAAATGATAAAGCTTAATAATATGTAACGACATGTCCTTCATTAATAAACAGGGAAGATGAGACGGTAGACGATCGGTCAGCTCTGTGAACCAAAACAGGGTGTTAGTATTCGTGTCATAAACAGATAGAGTCACAGTCTACTGTATAGATTTTTCCACAGGTCTCAATGGAGTGACAAGAGAAGTAGTTTGGCTTGGTGTTATTGACGTTTCTCAGGACGACGGAAAGGAACCATCTCTAATTATGCTGTCATAAATAACCAGAGATCATAAATAACCAGAGATCATTAATGAACCTGCCCACTAACTCTCACGGTGGCTTTAAAACCACACAGAGAACACTTCTAAAAACAGAGAAGATTAAGAAACAGGGTCTTACACTAAATAATCTCAGTATCAATCCTAGAGATCCTCCTCAATCCTCCTCTGCTGAGTTGCAAACAGAAGATATGGTCGATAACTCATTTCATTCCACTACCACGAACAGTTACATGAAGCTATCACTTCCACCTGGATCTGAATCCAGCTCAACCATAGTGAAGGTATTTCAATATGAATAAAGTATATAATAATAATAATAAAATAATAAAGTAGAAAAAGGGAAGCTAACGAGACGTACATCACAGCATCTTCCTCCCACACACAGATCTAATGGTCTTTTGACATGAGTGGGGGTACAGGTTAATCGAGGTAATTTGGTTAATTTGTAAAGTGATAGATAATAAACAGCGAGTAGTAACAGTGTAAAAATTAATGCGGGGGGTCAATGTAAATAGTTCGGATGGTTAATTTGATTCAGTGTTCAGCAGTCTTATGGCTTGGGGGTAGAAGCTGTTAAGGAGTCTTTTGGTCCTAGACTTGGTGCTCCGGTACCGCTCGCTTGCTAGAAAGATGTGTCGGCATCGAGTAGTTGTCTCTGGCCCCGTCCCAGTTAGGGGGAGTGATGAGCTCAGAGAGTCTCACAACTCAATTGCTGGTTGAGAACTGTTTTCTGCCCCTCCCAAAAGATAGAATTTGTAGATAGTTGGCCATCTTTCTGGGACTCACCCACAAACAGGACCCAGCCTGATCTGCTGAGGAGTGACGGACTCCATCCTAGCTGGAGGGGTGCTCTCATCTTATCTACCAACATAGACAGGGCTCTAACTCCTCTAGCTCCACAATGAAATAGGGTGCAGGTCAGGCAGCAGGCTGTTAGCCAGTCTGCCAGCATAGTGGAGTCTGCCACTAGCACAGTCAGTGTAGTCAGCTCAGCTATCCCCATTGAGACCGTGTCTGTGCCTCGACCTGGGTTGGGAAAAACTAAACATGGTGGTGTTCGCCATAGCAATCTCACTAGAATAAAGACCTCCTCCATTCCTGGCATTATTGAAAGAGATCATGATACCTCACATCTCAAAATAGAGCTACTTAATGTTAGATCCCTCACTTCAAAGGTAGTTATAGTCAATTAACTAATCACTGATCAAAATCTTGATGGCCTGACTGAAACATGGCTTAAGCCTGATGAATTTACTGTGTTAAATGAGGCCTCACCTCCTGGCTACACTAGTGACCATATCCTCCGTGCATCCCGCTAAGGCGGAGGTGTTGCTAACATTTACGATAGCAAATGTCAATTTACAGAAAAAAATGACGTTTTCGTCGTTTGAGCTTCTAGTCATGAAATCTATGCAGCCTATTCAATCACTTTTTATAGCTACTGTTTACAGGCCTCCTGGGCCATATACAGCGTTCCTCATTCAGTTCCCTGAATTCCTATCGGACCTTGTAGTCATAGCAGATAATATTCTAAACTTTGATGACTTTAATATTCACATGGAAAAGTCCACAAACCCACTCCAAAAGGCTTTCGGAGACATCATCAACTCAGTGGGTGTCACAGTCATACTCTGGACCTAGTTTTGTCCCATGGAATAAAGTTCCTTGGTGTCCACACCACCAACAAAATGGAATAAATGTTGTGGATCTTAATGTTTTTCCTCATAATCCTGGACTATCGGACCACCATTTTATTACGTTTGCAATTGCAACAAATAATCTGTTCAGACCCCAAACCTTGACCCAGAAAATATAAAAAACTATCAGCCTATATCGAATCTTCCATTCCTCTCAACATTTTTTGAAAAGGCTGTTGCACAGCAACTCACTGCCTTCCAGAAGACAAACAATGTATACGAAATGCTTCAGTCTGGTTTTAGACCCATCATAGCACTGAGACTGCACTTGTGAAGGTGGTAAATTACCTTTTAATGGCATCAGACCGAGCCTCTGCATCTTCCCTCGTGCTCCTAGACCTTAGTGCTGCTTTTGATACCATCGATCACCACATTCTTTTGGAGAGATTGGAAACCAAAATTGGTCTACACGGACAAGTTCTGGCCTGGTTTAGATCTTATCTGTCGGAAAGATATCAGTTTGTCTTTGTGAATGGTTTGTCCTCTGACAAATCAACTGTAAATGTCGGTGTTCCTCAAGGTTGCGTTTTAGGACCACTATTGTTTTCACTATATATTTTACCTCTTGGGGATGTAATTCGAAAACATAATGTTAACTTTCACTGCTATGCGGATGACACACAGCTGTACATTTCAATGAAACATGGTGAAGCCTCAAAATTGCCCTCCCTGGAAGACTGTGTTTCAGACATAAGGAAGTGGATGGCTGCAAACGTTCTACTTTTAAACTCGGACAAAACAGAGATGCTTGTTCTAGGTCCCAAGAAACAAAGAGATCTTCTGTTAAATCTGACAATTAATCTTAATGGTTGTACAGTCGTCTCAAATAAAACTGTGAAGGACCTCTGCGTTACTCTGGACCCTGATCTCTCTTTTGAAGAACATCTCAAGACTGGTCATTTATGAACATTTGAACATCTTGGCCATGTTCTGTTATAATCTCCACCCGGCACAGCCAGAAGAGGACTGGCCACCCCACATAGACTGTTTCAAGGACATTATTATTATTTGACCATGCTGGCCTTTTATGAACATTTGAACATCTTGGCCCTGTTCTGTTATAATCTCCACCCGGCACAGCCAGAAGAGGACTGGCCACCCCACATAGACTGTTTCAAGGACAGCTTTTCAAAAATAATTTTTTCCATCTACGTAACATTGCAAAAATCAGAAACTTTCTGGCCAAAAATGATGTTATATCTGGAGTACTTCTCCTGACCTATCCGGTGTCCTGTGTGAATTTCAGTATGCTCTCTCTAATTTTCTCTTTCTCCCTTTCTCTTTCTCTAACTTCTAGGTTAGACTACTGCAATGCGCTACTCTCCGGCTACCTGATAAAGCACTAAATAAACTTCAGTTAGTGCTAAATACGGCTGCTTAGAATCTTGACTAGAACCAAATAATTTTATCATATTACTCCAGTGCTAGCCTCTCTACACTGGCTTCCTGTCAAGGCAAGGGCTGGTTAAGGTTTTACTGCTAACCTACAAAGCATTTACATGGGCTTGCTCCTACCTATCTCCCTGATTTGGTCCTGCCGTACATACCTACACGTACGCTACGGTCAAAAGACGCAGGCCTCCTAATTGTCCCTAGAATTTCTAAGCAAACAGCTGGAGAGCTATAGAGCTCTATAGAGCTCCATTTTTATGGAATGGTCTGCCTACCCATGTGAGAGACACAAACTTGGTCTCAACCTTTAAATCTTTACTGAAGACTCATCTCTTCAGTGGGTCATATGATTGAGTGTAGTCTGACCCAGGAGTGTGAAGGTGAACGGAAAGGCTCTGGAGCAACGAACCGCCCTTGCTGTCTCTGCCTGGCCGGTTCCCCTCTTCCCACTGGGATTCTCTGCCTCTAACCCTATTACAGGGGCTGAGTCACTGGCTTACTGGGGCTCTTCCATACCGTACCTAGGAGGGGTGCGTCACTTGTGTGGGTTGAGTCACTGATGTGATCTTCCTGTCTGGGTTGGCGCCCCCCCTTGGGTTGTGCCGTGGCGGAGATCTTTGTGGGCTATACTCGGCCTTGTCTCAGGATGGTAAGTTGGTGGTTGAGGATATCCCTCTAGTGGTGTGGGGGCTGTGCTTTGGCAAAGTGGGTGGGGTTATATCCTTCCTGTTTGGCCCTGTCCGGGGGTGTCATCGGATGGGGCCACAGTGCCTCCTGACCCCTCCTGTCTCAGCCTCCAGTATTTATGCTGCAGTGGTTTATGTGTCGGGGGGCTAGGGTCAGTTTGTTATATCTGGAGTACTTCTCCTGTCCTATCCAGTGTCCTGTGTGAATTTCAGTATGCTCTCTCTAATTCTCTTTTTCTCCCTTTCTTTCTCTCTCGGAGGACCTGAGCCCTAGGACCATACCTCAGGACTACCTGACATGATGACTCCTTGCTGTCCCCAGTCCACCTGGCCGTGCTGCTGCTCCAGTTTCAACTGTTCTGCCTGTGATTATTATTATTTGACCATGCTGGTCATTTATGAACATTTGAACATCTTGGCCATGTTCTGTTATATTCTCCACCCGGCACAGCCAGAAGAGGACTGGCCACCCCACATAGTCTGGTTCCTCTCTAGGTTTTTTCCTAGGTTTTGGCCTTTCTAGGGAGTTTTTCCTAGCCACCGTGCTTCTACACCTGCATTGCTTGCTGTTTGGGGTTTTAGGCTGGGTTTTTGTACAGCACTTTGAGATATCAGCTGATGTACAAAGGGCTATATAAATAAACTTGATTTGATTTGATTTGCCATGCGGTAGCAGAGAGTACAGTCTAGGACTTCTGTAGCTGGAGTCTTTGACAATTGTTTGGGCCTTTTCTTCTGACACCACAAAGGATATATGTCTTGAATGTCATAAAGCTTGGCCCCAGTGATGTACTGGGCTGTACACTCTACCCTCTTTAGCGCCTTATGGTCAGATACTGAGCAGTTGCCATACCAGTCGGTGACGCAACCATGCTCTCAATTGAACTTTTTGAGGATCTGGGGACCCATGCCAAATCTTTTCTCCTGAGGTGGAAAAGGTGTTGTCGTGCCCTCTTCACAACTGTCTTGGTGTATTTGGTAATTCCATGATAGTTTGTTGGTGGTGTGGACACCAAGGAACTTGAAACTCTCGACCCGCTCCACTTCGGCCCGTCAATGTTAATTGTTGCCTGTTCGGATCTCCTTTTCCTGTTGTCCACAATCAGCTCCTTTCTCTTGGTCACATTGAGGGAGAGGTTGTTGTCCTGGTACCACACGGCCAGGTCTCTGACCTCCTCCCTATAGGCTTTCTCATCATTGTCGGTGAACCACTGTTGTCTCGTCAGCAAATTTAATGATGGTGTTGAAGTCGTGCTTGGCCACACAGTCGTGGGTGAACAGGGAGTACAAGAGGGGACTAAGCACACACCCCTGAGGGGCCCCGGTGTTGAGGATCAGCATGGCTGATGTGTTGTTGCCTACCCTTACCAACTGGGGTGGCCCGTCAGAAAGTCCAGGATCCAGCAGTGTGGAGTGCGATTCAGATTGCGTCATCTATTGGATCTGTTGGGGAAGTACGCGAATTGGAGTGGGTCTAGGGTTTCTGCGATAATGGTGTTGATGTGAGCCATGACCAGCCTTTCAAAGCACTTCATGGCTACCAACATGAGTGCTAGTCCACAGGGGCTATGGTGGTCTGTTTTAAACATGTAGGTATTACAGACTCAGCTAGGGAGAGATTGAAAATGTCAGTGAAGACACTTGCCAATTGGTTCATGCATGCTTTGAGTACAGGTCCTGGTAATCTGTCTGGCCCTGCGGCTTTGTGAATGTTGACCTATTTAACGGCCTAGTTCACATCAGCTACGGAGAGCATGATCATACAGTCGTCCGGAACAGCTGGTGCTCTCATGCATGCTTCAATGTTGTTTTTCTTGAAGCGAGCATAAAAGGCACTTAGCTCGTCTGGTAGGCTTGCGTCACTGGGCAGCTCACGGCTTGGCTTCCGTTTGTAGTCCGAAATATTTTTCAAGCCCTGCCACATCCGACGATCATCAGAGCGTAGTGTAGTAGGGTTCAATCTTAGTCCTGTATTGATCCTTTGTCTGTTTAATGGTTCATCGGAGGGCATAGCGGGATTTCTTATAAGTCCGGAATAGTGTCCCGCTTCTTGAAAGGGGCAGCTCTAGCAGGCTCTAGCCTTTAGCTCGGTGGAGATGTTGCCTGTAATCCATTGCTTCTGGTTTGGAAATTTACGTACGGTCACATAGCGTAGCATCCGCGTCATCTGACCACTTCCGTTTTCAGCGAGTCACTGGTATTTCCTGCTCTAGTTTTTGCTTGTAAGCAGGAATCAGGAGGACAGAATTATGGTCAGATTTGCCAACTGGAGGGCGAGGGAGAGTTTGTGAATATACTGTATGTGTGGAGTAAACGTGGTCTAGAGTTTTTTCCTCTGGTTGCCCATTTAACATGCTTGTAGAAATGAGGTAAAACGGATTTAAGTTTGCCTACGTTAACGTCCCCGGCCACTAGGAGCGCCACTTCTGGATGAGCATTTTCTTGTTTGCTTATGGCCTTATAGAGTATACAGCTGATTGAGTGGGGTCTTAGTGCCAGCATCGGTTTCTGGTGGTAAATTGACGGCTACAAAAATTATAGATGAGAACTCTCTTGGGAGATAGTGTGGTCTACAGCTTATCATGAGGTACTCTACCTCAGGCGAGCAATACCTCGAGACTTCTTTAATATTAGACATTGCGCACCAGCAGTTATTGACAAATAGACACACACCCCCGCCCCTCGTCTTGCCAGACATAGCTGTTCTGTGCTGCCAATGCACGGAGAAGCCAGCCAGCTCTATATTATCCGTGTCGTTGTTCAGCCACATCTCTGTGAAAAGTAAAATATTAAATGTTTTAATATCCTATTGGTAGGATAGATCGTCCATTTTGTTTTCCAATGACTGCACGTTGACCAATAATACGGAGGGAAGTGGTGGTGAATTCTTACGCCCTCCTCCCCTTTTCCTCAGTCTTTTTAAGCTTTTGGGATAAGGGGCAACATTTTCACTTTTGGATGAATAGAGTGAACTGCCTCCTACTCTGTCCCAGATGCTAATATATGCATATTATTATTAGTATTGGATAGGAAACACTCTGAAGTTTCTAAAACTGTTTGAATGATGTCTGTGAGTATAACAGAACTCATATGGCAGGCGAAAACCTGAGAAAAATCCAACCAGGAAGTGGGACATCTGAGGTTTGTAGTTTTTCAAAGCTTGGCCTACCGAATACACATTGAGATATGGATAAAGTTGCACTTCCTACGGCTTCCACTAGATGTCAACCGTCTTTAGAAACTTGAATGAGGATTCTATTATAAAGGAGGGGCTCATGAGACCTCTCGAGTCAGTGGTCTGGCAGAGTGGCTTGGTCTCATGACGCGTGCTCCCGACAGAGTTACCTCTCATTCCAGTGCTTTTCTTCAGACAAAGGAATTCTCCGGTTGGAACATTATTGATGTTTTATGTTAAAAGCATCCTAAAGATTGATTCCATACATCGTTTGACATGTTTCTAATGGACTGTAACGGAAGTGCTCGCGCCTCATGAAGATGGATTAATGGGCTGAACACGCTAACAACAAGTGGCTATTTGGACATAAATGATGGACTTTATGGAACTTTATGGAACAAATCAGTCATTTATTGTCGAACTGGGATTCCTGGGAGTGCCTTCTGATGACGATCATCAAAGGTAAGTGAATATTTATGGTGTTATTTCCATCTTTGTTGATTCCAAAATGGTGGATATTCCTCTGACTGTTTTGGGTTCTGAGTGCCGTTCTCAGATGATGCTTTTTCCATAAGTCTTTTTGAAATCTGACACAGCGGTTGCATTAAGGAGAAGTCTATCTTTAATTCTGAGTATTTCTGCAAAATCAACGGATGTTTTGGAATCAAAACATTACTGCACGTAAGGCGCCAATGTAAACTGAGATTTTTGGATATAAATATGAACATTATTGAACAAAACATACATGGAACATTCCGCTAGCGGAACCCCTGCCGTAGAAAGGTTTTAGTGCTGATGACGGGGATTTGGGCCTTGTCTTGACCAAACAGTATATCCTTTGCGTCAGAGTCATTAAAGAATGAATCTTTGTCTAGTTCGAGGTGAGTGATCTCTGTTCTGATGTCCAGAAACTCCTTTTGGTCATAAGAGACGGTAATGGAAACATTACGTACAAAGTTAGTTACAAACAATTTAAAAAAAAATGTTTAAAAAAAAATAGCACAGTCGGTTAGAAGCCCGTAAAATGGCTGCCATCCCCTCCGGCGCCATTACACTACGTCTGCCATTGGGAGCAACCTTTGCTCCTCTTTCTACAAAAACACGTGAATGCTCTGTTGATTTTTTCCCCCTAAGATGCTGGCCATTCGTGGAAATGGCAAAGGTGAAGGCATTTCAAGTTGAGGAGTGAGTTACCAATCCGACACGGTCTACATCTGTCTGAAAATGTTCGCTCAACCAGAATGTGGACATTGTTTGGACACAGGACTTACGTTGGCTTCTGGAATTACCGGGGCTTGTGCTCCCCCATTATAAACAGCATGTTACAAACAGCAGGTCGTCTTAAGTTCAGCAGCAAAGAAAGGAGGGAGGAAGATATCAATATAATACCATATTTGCTGTTCCATTGATAAAAAGATATCACCCGTCAGTGGACAAAGTGATGGAGAGTTTAACGACAATCTGTTTGTCAGGGATCATTCTGTCTGAGGTTGATAAGAGCTGCGTTCCTTCTGAGGTAGATAAGAGCTGTGTTCTTTCTGAGGTTGATAAGAGCTGTGTTCCATCTGAGGTCGATAAGAGCTGTGTTCCTTCTGAGGTTGATAAGAGCTGTGTTCCGTCTGAGGTTGATAAGAGCTGTGTTCCATCTGAGGTAGATAAGAGCTGTGTTCCTTCTGAGGTAGAAAAGAGCTGTGTTCCGTCTGAGGTTGATAAGAGCTGTGTTCCGTCTGAGGTTGATAAGAATCAGTGTTCCGTCTGAAGTCGATAAGAGCTGTGTTCCGTCTGAGGTCGATAAGAGCTGTGTTCCGTCTGAGGTTGATAAGAGCTGCGTTCCGTCTGAGGTTGAAAAGAGCTGTGTTCCATCTGAGGTTGATAAGAGCTGTGTTCCATCTGAGGTTGATAAGAGCTGTGTTCCATCTGAGGTTGATAAGAGCTGTGTTCCGTCTGAGGTTCTGTCAGAACAGACCCTCATGTCTGAACACACACACACACAAACCTGAATGTATGACCTCCTATTTACTGTGTCACATCTCTCTCATGGATCTCCAGGTCTTGGTGATTTTCCTAAAGCGTTGTCCAGGGTGAGGTCTTTATCCTGGCTGACTAATTGGTTACTTCCATTGTCTCGGGGTCGTACTGAACTAATTTAGTTTTCGGGGCAGCCCCCACACCTCCCTTATGATCACGCACAAGGCACGCACATGCACATAAACACATACACACTACAACAGAAGGAACACACACACACACTATCACACAAGGCACGCACACACACACCTCTAACAGAACAGCCTCCTCTAACATAACAGACTCCTCTAACAGAACAGACTCCTCTAACAGAACAGGCTCCTCTAACTCTAACAGAACAGTCTCCTCTAACAGAACAGGCTCCTCTAACTCTAACAGAACAGACTCCTCTAACAGAACAGTCTCCTCTAACAGAACAGACTCCTCTAACAGAACAGTCTCCTCTAATAGAACAGACTCCTCTAACAGAACAGTCTCCTCTAACAGAACAGACTCCTCTAACAGAACAGACTCCTCTAACAGAACAGACTCCTCTAACAGAACAGACTCCTCTACCAGAACAGACTCCTCTAACAGAACAGACTCCTCTAACAGAACAGTCTCCTCTAACAGAACAGTCTCCTCTAACGCTAACAGAACAGACTCCTCTAACAGAACAGGCTCCTCTAACAGAACAGACTCCTCTAACAGAACAGACTCCTCTAACAGAACAGACTCCTTTAACAGAACAGTCTCCTCTAACAGAACAGGCTCCTCTAACAGAACAGTCTCCTCTAACAGCACAGTCTCCTCTAACAGAACAGTCTCCTCTAACAGAACAGACTCCTCTAACAGAACAGACTCCTCTAACAGAACAGACTCCTCTAACTCTAACAGAACAGACTCCTCTAACAGAACAGGCTCCTCTAACAGAACAGTCTCCTCTAACAGAACAGACTCCTCTAACTCTAACAGAACAGGCTCCTCTAACAGAAGAGACTCCTCTAACAGAAGTCTCCTCTAACAGAAGTCTCCTCTAACAGAACAGTCTCCTCTAACAGAACAGACTCCTCTAACTCTAACAGAACAGTCTCCTCTAACAGAACAGCCTCCTCTAACAGAACATTCTCCTCTAACAGAACAGACTCCTCTAACAGAACAGTCTCCTCTAACAGAACAGTCTCCTCTAACAGAACAGTCTCCTCTAACAGAACAGTCTCCTCTAACAGAACAGACTCCTCTAACAGAACAGACTCCTCTAACTCTAACAGAACAGTCTCCTCTAACAGAACAGCCTCCTCTAACAGAACAGTCTCCTCTAACAGAACAGACTCCTCTAACTCTAACAGAACAGTCTCCTCTAACAGAACATTCTCCTCTAACAGAACAGACTCCTCTAACAGAACAGTCTCCTCTAACAGAACAGTCTCCTCTAACAGAACAGTCTCCTCTAACAGAACAGTCTCCTCTAACAGAACAGACTCCTCTAACTCTAACAGAACAGACTCCTCTAACAGAACAGACTCCTCTAACAGAACAGACTCCTCTAACAGAACAGACTCCTCTAACAGAACAGACTCCTCTAACAGAACAGACTCCTCTAACTCTAACAGAACAGTCTCCTCTAACAGAACAGTCTCCTCTAACAGAACAGACTCCTCTAACTCTAACAGAACAGACTCCTCTAACAGAACAGACTCCTCTAACAGAACAGACTCCTCTAACAGAACAGACTCCTCTAACAGAACAGACTCCTCTAACAGAACAGACTCCTCTAACTCTAACAGAACAGTCTCCTCTAACAGAACAGTCTCCTCTAACAGAACAGACTCCTCTAACTCTAACAGAACAGTCTCCTCTAACAGAACAGTCTCCTCTAACTCTAACAGAACAGACTCCTCTAACTCTAACAGAACAGTCTCCTCTAACAGGACAGACTCCTCTAACAGAACAGACTCCTCTAACTCTAACAGTACAGACTCCTCTAACAGAACAGTCTCCTCTAACTCTAACAGAACAGACTCCTCTAACTCTAACAGAACAGTCTCCTCTAACAGAACAGTCTCCTCTAACAGAACAGTCTCCTCTAACTCTAACAGAACAGTCTCCTCTAACAGAACAGCCTCCTCTAACAGAACATTCTCCTCTAACAGAACAGACTCCTCTAACAGAACAGTCTCCTCTAACAGAACAGTCTCCTCTAACAGAACAGTCTCCTCTAACAGAACAGTCTCCTCTAACAGAACAGACTCCTCTAACAGAACAGACTCCTCTAACTCTAACAGAACAGTCTCCTCTAACAGAACAGCCTCCTCTAACAGAACAGTCTCCTCTAACAGAACAGACTCCTCTAACTCTAACAGAACAGTCTCCTCTAACAGAACAGCCTCCTCTAACAGAACATTCTCCTCTAACAGAACAGACTCCTCTAACAGAACAGTCTCCTCTAACAGAACAGTCTCCTCTAACAGAACAGTCTCCTCTAACAGAACAGTCTCCTCTAACAGAACAGACTCCTCTAACTCTAACAGAACAGACTCCTCTAACAGAACAGACTCCTCTAACAGAACAGACTCCTCTAACAGAACAGACTCCTCTAACAGAACAGACTCCTCTAACTCTAACAGAACAGTCTCCTCTAACAGAACAGTCTCCTCTAACAGAACAGACTCCTCTAACTCTAACAGAACAGTCTCCTCTAACAGAACAGTCTCCTCTAACTCTAACAGAACAGACTCCTCTAACTCTAACAGAACAGTCTCCTCTAACAGAACAGACTCCTCTAACAGAACAGACTCCTCTAACTCTAACAGAACAGACTCCTCTAACAGAACAGTCTCCTCTAACTCTAACAGAACAGACTCCTCTAACTCTAACAGAACAGACTCCTCTAACAGAACAGTCTCCTCTAACAGAACAGACTCCTCTAACAGAACAGTCTCCTCTAATAGAACAGACTCCTCTAACAGAACAGTCTCCTCTAACAGAACAGACTCCTCTAACTCTAACAGAACAGACTCCTCTAACTCTAACAGAACAGACTCCTCTAACAGAACAGTCTCCTCTAACAGAACAGACTCCTCTAACAGAACAGTCTCCTCTAATAGAACAGACTCCTCTAACAGAACAGTCTCCTCTAACAGAACAGACTCCTCTAACAGAACAGACTCCTCTAACAGAACAGACTCCTCTAACAGAACAGACTCCTCTACCAGAACAGACTCCTCTAACAGAACAGACTCCTCTAACAGAACAGTCTCCTCTAACAGAACAGTCTCCTCTAACGCTAACAGAACAGACTCCTCTAACAGAACAGGCTCCTCTAACAGAACAGACTCCTCTAACAGAACAGACTCCTCTAACAGAACAGACTCCTTTAACAGAACAGTCTCCTCTAACAGAACAGGCTCCTCTAACAGAACAGTCTCCTCTAACAGCACAGTCTCCTCTAACAGAACAGTCTCCTCTAACAGAACAGACTCCTCTAACAGAACAGACTCCTCTAACAGAACAGACTCCTCTAACTCTAACAGAACAGACTCCTCTAACAGAACAGGCTCCTCTAACAGAACAGTCTCCTCTAACAGAACAGACTCCTCTAACTCTAACAGAACAGGCTCCTCTAACAGAAGAGACTCCTCTAACAGAAGTCTCCTCTAACAGAAGTCTCCTCTAACAGAACAGTCTCCTCTAACAGAACAGACTCCTCTAACTCTAACAGAACAGTCTCCTCTAACAGAACAGCCTCCTCTAACAGAACATTCTCCTCTAACAGAACAGACTCCTCTAACAGAACAGTCTCCTCTAACAGAACAGTCTCCTCTAACAGAACAGTCTCCTCTAACAGAACAGTCTCCTCTAACAGAACAGACTCCTCTAACAGAACAGACTCCTCTAACTCTAACAGAACAGTCTCCTCTAACAGAACAGCCTCCTCTAACAGAACAGTCTCCTCTAACAGAACAGACTCCTCTAACTCTAACAGAACAGTCTCCTCTAACAGAACATTCTCCTCTAACAGAACAGACTCCTCTAACAGAACAGTCTCCTCTAACAGAACAGTCTCCTCTAACAGAACAGTCTCCTCTAACAGAACAGTCTCCTCTAACAGAACAGACTCCTCTAACTCTAACAGAACAGACTCCTCTAACAGAACAGACTCCTCTAACAGAACAGACTCCTCTAACAGAACAGACTCCTCTAACAGAACAGACTCCTCTAACAGAACAGACTCCTCTAACTCTAACAGAACAGTCTCCTCTAACAGAACAGTCTCCTCTAACAGAACAGACTCCTCTAACTCTAACAGAACAGACTCCTCTAACAGAACAGACTCCTCTAACAGAACAGACTCCTCTAACAGAACAGACTCCTCTAACAGAACAGACTCCTCTAACAGAACAGACTCCTCTAACTCTAACAGAACAGTCTCCTCTAACAGAACAGTCTCCTCTAACAGAACAGACTCCTCTAACTCTAACAGAACAGTCTCCTCTAACAGAACAGTCTCCTCTAACTCTAACAGAACAGACTCCTCTAACTCTAACAGAACAGTCTCCTCTAACAGGACAGACTCCTCTAACAGAACAGACTCCTCTAACTCTAACAGTACAGACTCCTCTAACAGAACAGTCTCCTCTAACTCTAACAGAACAGACTCCTCTAACTCTAACAGAACAGTCTCCTCTAACAGAACAGTCTCCTCTAACAGAACAGTCTCCTCTAACTCTAACAGAACAGTCTCCTCTAACAGAACAGCCTCCTCTAACAGAACATTCTCCTCTAACAGAACAGACTCCTCTAACAGAACAGTCTCCTCTAACAGAACAGTCTCCTCTAACAGAACAGTCTCCTCTAACAGAACAGTCTCCTCTAACAGAACAGACTCCTCTAACAGAACAGACTCCTCTAACTCTAACAGAACAGTCTCCTCTAACAGAACAGCCTCCTCTAACAGAACAGTCTCCTCTAACAGAACAGACTCCTCTAACTCTAACAGAACAGTCTCCTCTAACAGAACAGCCTCCTCTAACAGAACATTCTCCTCTAACAGAACAGACTCCTCTAACAGAACAGTCTCCTCTAACAGAACAGTCTCCTCTAACAGAACAGTCTCCTCTAACAGAACAGTCTCCTCTAACAGAACAGACTCCTCTAACTCTAACAGAACAGACTCCTCTAACAGAACAGACTCCT
Organism: Oncorhynchus tshawytscha; assembly: GCF_018296145.1. Classification (NCBI taxonomy): domain Eukaryota; kingdom Metazoa; phylum Chordata; class Actinopteri; order Salmoniformes; family Salmonidae; genus Oncorhynchus; species Oncorhynchus tshawytscha. Next base: position 3,638,388 of record NC_056429.1, on the reverse strand, counting down.
CTAACAGAACAGACTCCTCTAACAGAACAGACTCCTCTAACAGAACAGACTCCTCTAACTCTAACAGAACAGTCTCCTCTAACAGAACAGTCTCCTCTAACAGAACAGACTCCTCTAACTCTAACAGAACAGTCTCCTCTAACAGAACAGTCTCCTCTAACTCTAACAGAACAGACTCCTCTAACTCTAACAGAACAGTCTCCTCTAACAGAACAGACTCCTCTAACAGAACAGACTCCTCTAACTCTAACAGAACAGACTCCTCTAACAGAACAGTCTCCTCTAACTCTAACAGAACAGACTCCTCTAACTCTAACAGAACAGTCTCCTCTAACAGAACAGTCTCCTCTAACAGAACAGTCTCCTCTAACAGAACAGTCTCCTCTAACAGAACAGTCTCCTCTAACAGAACAGACTCCTCTAACAGAACAGACTCCTCTAACAGAACAGTCTCCTCTAACAGAACAGTCTCCTCTAACGCTAACAGAACAGACTCCTCTAACAGAACAGGCTCCTCTAACAGAACAGACTCCTCTAACAGAACAGACTCCTCTAACAGAACAGACTCCTCTAACAGAACAGACTCCTCTAACAGAACAGACTCCTCTAACAGAACAGTCTCCTCTAACAGAACAGCCTCCTCTAACAGAACAGTCTCCTCTAACAGAACAGGCTGCTCTAACAGAACAGTCTCCTCTAACAGAACAGTCTCCTCTAACAGAACAGTCTCCTCTAACAGAACAGACTCCTCTAACAGAACAGACTCCTCTAACAGAACAGACTCCTCTAACTCTAACAGAACAGACTCCTCTAACAGAACAGACTCCTCTAACAGAACAGACTCCTCTAACTCTAACAGAACAGACTCCTCTAACAGAACAGGCTCCTCTAACAGAACAGACTCCTCTAACAGAACAGTCTCCTCTAACTCTAACAGAACAGGCTCCTCTAACAGAAGAGACTCCTCTAACAGAAGTCTCCTCTAACAGAACAGACTCCTCTAACAGAACAGACTCCTCTAACAGAACAGACTCCTCTAACAGAACAGTCTCCTCTAACAGAACAGTCTCCTCTAACAGAACAGGCTCCTCTAACAGAACAGACTCCTCTAACAGAACAGACTCCTCTAACAGAACAGACTCCTCTAACAGAACAGTCTCCTCTAACTCTAACAGAACAGACTCCTCTAACAGAACAGACTCCTCTAACAGAACAGACTCCTCTAACTAACAGAACAGCCTCCTCTAACAGAACAGGCTCCTCTAACAGAACAGACTCCTCTAACAGAACAGACTCCTCTAACTCTAATAGAACAGACTCCTCTAACAGAACAGACTCCTCTAACAGAACAGTCTCCTCTAACAGAACAGACTCCTCTAACAGAACAGTCTCCTCTAACAGAACAGTCTCCTCTAACAGAACAGACTCCTCTAACAGAACAGGCTCCTCTAACAGAACAGACTCCTCTAACAGAACAGACTCCTCTAACAGAACAGTCTCCTCTAACAGAACAGGCTCCTCTAACAGAACAGACTCCTCTAACAGAACAGACTCCTCTAACAGAACAGTCTCCTCTAACAGAACAGACTCCTCTAACAGAACAGACTCCTCTAACAGAACAGTCTCCTCTAACAGAACAGGCTCCTCTAACAGAACAGACTCCTCTAACAGAACAGTCTCCTCTAACAGAACAGGCTCCTCTAACAGAACAGGCTCCTCTAACAGAACAGACTCCTCTAACAGAACAGTCTCCTCTAATTGAACAGACTCCTCTAACAGAACAGACTCCTCTAACAGAACAGTCTCCTCTAACAGAACAGGCTCCTCTAACAGAACAGACTCATCTAACAGAACAGCCTCCTCTAACAGAACAGGCTCCTCTAACAGAACAGTCTCCTCTAACAGAACAGACTCCTCTAACAGAACAGACTCCTCTAACAGAACAGTCTCCTCTAACAGAACAGACTCCTCTAACTCTAACAGAACAGTCTCCTCTAACAGAACAGACTCTAACAGAACAGACTCCTCTAACAGAACAGACTCCTCTAACAGAACAGACTCCTCTAACAGAACAGCCTCCTCTAACAGAACAGACTCCTCTAACAGAACAGTCTCCTCTAACAGAACAGACTCCTCTAACAGAACAGCCTCCTCTAACAGAACAGACTCCTCTAACAGAACAGACTCCTCTAACAGAACAGTCTCCTCTAATTGAACAGACTCCTCTAACAGAACAGACTCCTCTAACAGAACAGTCTCCTCTAACAGAACAGCCTCCTCTAACAGAACAGCCTCCTCTAACAGAACAGTCTCCTCTAACAGAACAGACTCCTCTAACAGAACAGTCTCCTCTAACAGAACAGGCTCCTCTAACAGAACAGACTCCTCTAACAGAACAGACTCCTCTAACAGAACAGTCTCCTCTAACAGAACAGTCTCCTCTAACTCTAACAGAACAGACTCCTCTAACAGAACAGTCTCCTCTAACATAACAGACTCCTCTAACAGAACAGACTCCTCTAACTCTAACAGAACAGTCTCCTCTAACAGAACAGCCTCCTCTAACAGAACAGTCTCCTCTAACAGAACAGACTCCTCTAACAGAACAGGCTCCTCTAACAGAAGAGACTCCTCTAACAGAACATTCTCCTCTAACAGAACAGACTCCTCTAACAGAACAGTCTCCTCTAACAGAACAGTCTCCTCTAACAGAACAGTCTCCTCTAACAGAACAGACTCCTCTAACAGAACAGACTCCTCTAACTCTAACAGAACAGACTCCTCTAACAGAACAGACTCCTCTAACAGAACAGACTCCTCTAACAGAAAAACTCCTCTAACAGAACAGACTCCTCTAACAGAACAGACTCCTCTAACTCTAACAGAACAGTCTCCTCTAACAGAACAGTCTCCTCTAACAGAACAGACTCCTCTAACAGAACAGGCTCCTCTAACAGAACAGACTCCTCTAACAGAACAGTCTCCTCTAACAGAACAGACTCCTCTAACAGAACAGTCTCCTCTAACAGAACAGGCTCCTCTAACAGAACAGACTCCTCTAACAGAACAGACTCCTCTAACAGAACAGCCTCCTCTAACAGAACAGACTCCTCTAACAGAACAGACTCCTCTAACAGAACAGACTCCTCTAACAGAACAGACTCCTCTAACAGAACAGACTCCTCTAACAGAACAGCCTCCTCTAACAGAACAGGCTCCTCTAACAGAACAGTCTCCTCTAACAGAACAGACTCCTCTAACAGAACAGACTCCTCTAACAGAACAGTCTCCTCTAACTCTAACAGAACAGTCTCCTCTAACAGAACAGACTCCTCTAACAGAACAGACTCCTCTAACTCTAACAGAACAGACTCCTCTAACAGAACAGTCTCCTCTAACAGAACAGACTCCTCTAACAGAACAGCCTCCTCTAACAGAACAGACTCCTCTAACAGAACAGACTCCTCTAACAGAACAGACCCCTCTAACTCTAACAGAACAGACTCCTCTAACAGAACAGGCTCCTCTAACAGAACAGACTCCTCTAACAGAACAGTCTCCTCTAACTCTAACAGAACAGGCTCCTCTAACAGAAGAGACTCCTCTAACAGAAGTCTCCTCTAACAGAACAGACTCCTCTAACAGAACAGACTCCTCTAACAGAACAGACTCCTCTAACAGAACAGTCTCCTCTAACAGAACAGTCTCCTCTAACAGAACAGGCTCCTCTAACAGAACAGACTCCTCTAACAGAACAGACTCCTCTAACAGAACAGACTCCTCTAACAGAACAGTCTCCTCTAACTCTAACAGAACAGACTCCTCTAACAGAACAGACTCCTCTAACAGAACAGACTCCTCTAACTCTAACAGAACAGGCTCCTCTAACTCTAACAGAACAGGCTCCTCTAACAGAAGAGACTCCTCTAACAGAAGTCTCCTCTAACAGAACAGACTCCTCTAACAGAACAGACTCCTCTAACAGAACAGACTCCTCTAACAGAACAGCCTCCTCTAACAGAACAGGCTCCTCTAACAGAACAGACTCCTCTAACAGAACAGACTCCTCTAACTCTAATAGAACAGACTCCTCTAACAGAACAGACTCCTCTAACAGAACAGTCTCCTCTAACAGAACAGACTCCTCTAACAGAACAGTCTCCTCTAACAGAACAGTCTCCTCTAACAGAACAGACTCCTCTAACAGAACAGTCTCCTCTAACAGAACAGACTCCTCTAACAGAACAGACTCCTCTAACAGAACAGGCTCCTCTAACAGAACAGACTCCTCTAACAGAACAGACTCCTCTAACAGAACAGACTCCTCTAACAGAACAGTCTCCTCTAACAGAACAGACTCCTCTAACAGAACAGACTCCTCTAACAGAACAGTCTCCTCTAACAGAACAGGCTCCTCTAACAGAACAGACTCCTCTAACAGAACAGTCTCCTCTAACAGAACAGGCTCCTCTAACAGAACAGTCTCCTCTAACAGAACAGACTCCTCTAACAGAACAGGCTCCTCTAACAGAACAGGCTCCTCTAACAGAACAGACTCATCTAACAGAACAGCCTCCTCTAACAGAACAGGCTCCTCTAACAGAACAGACTCATCTAACAGAACAGCCTCCTCTAACAGAACAGGCTCCTCTAACAGAACAGTCTCCTCTAACAGAACAGACTCCTCTAACAGAACAGACTCCTCTAACAGAACAGACTCCTCTAACAGAACAGGCTCCTCTAACAGAACAGACTCCTCTAACAGAACAGACTCCTCTAACAGAACAGTCTCCTCTAACAGAACAGTCTCCTCTAACTCTAACAGAACAGACTCCTCTAACAGAACAGTCTCCTCTAACATAACAGACTCCTCTAACAGAACAGACTCCTCTAACTCTAACAGAACAGTCTCCTCTAACAGAACAGCCTCCTCTAACAGAACAGTCTCCTCTAACAGAACAGACTCCTCTAACAGAACAGGCTCCTCTAACAGAAGAGACTCCTCTAACAGAACATTCTCCTCTAACAGAACAGACTCCTCTAACAGAACAGTCTCCTCTAACAGAACAGTCTCCTCTAACAGAACAGTCTCCTCTAACAGAACAGACTCCTCTAACAGAACAGACTCCTCTAACTCTAACAGAACAGACTCCTCTAACAGAACAGACTCCTCTAACAGAACAGACTCCTCTAACAGAAAAAAACTCCTCTAACAGAACAGACTCCTCTAACAGAACAGACTCCTCTAACTCTAACAGAACAGTCTCCTCTAACAGAACAGTCTCCTCTAACAGAACAGACTCCTCTAACAGAACAGTCTCCTCTAACAGAACAGACTCCTCTAACAGAACAGACTCCTCTAACAGAACAGACTCCTCTAACAGAACAGTCTCCTCTAACAGAACAGGCTCCTCTAACAGAACAGACTCCTCTAACAGAACAGACTCCTCTAACAGAACAGTCTCCTCTAACAGAACAGACTCCTCTAACAGAACAGACTCCTCTAACAGAACAGGCTCCTCTAACAGAACAGGCTCCTCTAACAGAACAGACTCCTCTAACAGAACAGTCTCCTCTAACAGAACAGGCTCCTCTAACAGAACAGTCTCCTCTAACAGAACAGACTCCTCTAACAGAACAGACTCCTCTAACAGAACAGACTCCTCTAACAGAACAGACTCCTCTAACTCTAACAGAACAGTCTCCTCTAACAGAACAGACTCCTCTAACAGAACAGACTCCTCTAACTCTAACAGAACAGACTCCTCTAACAGAACAGTCTCCTCTAACAGAACAGACTCCTCTAACAGAACAGCCTCCTCTAACAGAACAGACTCCTCTAACAGAACAGACTCCTCTAACAGAACAGACTCCTCTAACAGAACAGGCTCCTCTAACAGAACAGACCCCTCTAACAGAACAGACTCCTCTAACAGAACAGTCTCCTCTAATTGAACAGACTCCTCTAACAGAACAGACTCCTCTAACAGAACAGTCTCCTCTAACAGAACAGACTCCTCTAACAGAACAGACTCCTCTAACAGAACAGTCTCCTCTAACAGAACAGTCTCCTCTAACAGAACAGGCTCCTCTAACAGAACAGACTCCTCTAACAGAACAGACTCCTCTAACAGAACAGTCTCCTCTAACAGAACAGTCTCCTCTAACTCTAACAGAACAGACTCCTCTAACAGAACAGACTCCTCTAACAGAACAGACTCCTCTAACAGAACAGACTCCTCTAACAGAACAGTCTCCTCTAACAGAACAGTCTCCTCTAACTCTAACAGAACAGTCTCCTCTAACAGAACAGTCTCCTCTAACTCTAACAGAACAGTCTCCTCTAACAGAACAGTCTCCTCTAACAGAACAGACTCCTCTAACAGAACAGTCTCCTCTAACAGAACAGGCTCCTCTAACAGAACAGACTCCTCTAACAGAACAGACTCCTCTAACAGAACAGACTCCTCTAACAGAACAGTCTCCTCTAACGGAACAGTCTCCTCTAACAGAACAGACTCCTCTAACAGAACAGACTCCTCTAACAGAACAGACTCCTCTAACAGAACAGTCTCCTCTAACAGAACAGACTCCTCTAACAGAACAGACTCCTCTAACTCTAACAGAACAGACTCCTCTAACAGAACAGACTCCTCTAACAGAACAGACTCCTCTAACAGAACAGACTCCTCTAACAGAACAGTCTCCTCTAACAGAACAGACTCCTCTAACAGAACAGTCTCCTCTAACAGAACAGACTCCTCTAACAGAACAGACTCCTCTAACAGAACAGACTCCTCTAACAGAACAGACTCCTCTAACAGAACAGGCTCCTCTAACAGAACAGACTCCTCTAACAGAACAGACTCCTCTAACAGAACAGTCTACTCTAACAGAACAGTCTCCTCTAACAGAACAGCCTTCTCTAACAGAACAGACTCCTCTAACAGAACAGTCTCCTCTAACTCTAACAGAACAGACTCCTCTAACAGAACAGCCTTCTCTAACAGAACAGCCTCCTCTAACAGAACAGCCTTCTCTAACAGAACAGTCTCCTCTAACAGAACAGTCTCCTCTAACTCTAATAGAACAGAATCCTCTAACAGAACAGGCTCCTCTAACAGAAGAGACTCCTCTAACAGAAGTCTCCTCTAACAGAACAGACTCCTCTAACAGAACAGTCTCCTCTAACAGAACAGTCTCCTCTAACAGAACAGACTCCTCTAACAGAACAGACTCCTCTAACAGAACAGTCTCCTCTAACTCTAACAGAACAGACTCCTCTAACTAACAGAACAGACTCCTCTAACAGAACAGTCTCCTCTAACTCTAACAGAACAGACTCCTCTAACTCTAATAGAACAGACTCCTCTAACAGAAAAGTCTCCTCTAACAGAACAGTCTCCTCTAACAGAACAGACTCCTCTAACTCTAACAGAACAGTCTCCTCTAACAGAACAGTCTCCTCTAACAGAACAGTCTCCTCTAACAGAACAGACTCCTCTAACAGAACAGTCTCCTCTAACAGAACAGACTCCTCTAACAGAACAGACTCCTCTAACAGAACAGTCTCCTCTAACTCTAACAGAACAGACTCCTCTAACTAACAGAACAGACTCCTCTAACAGAACAGTCTCCTCTAACTCTAACAGAACAGACTCCTCTAACTAACAGAACAGTCTCCTCTAACAGAACAGTCTCCTCTAACAGAACAGACTCCTCTAACTAACAGAACAGTCTCCTCTAACAGAACAGACTCCTCTAACAGAACATACTCCTCTAACAGAACAGACTCCTCTAACTCTAACAGAACAGGCTCCTCTAACAGAAGAGACTCCTCTAACAGAAGTCTCCTCCAACAGAACAGACTCCTCCAACAGAACAGACTCCTCCAACAGAACAGTCTCCTCTAACAGAACAGCCTCCTCTAACAGAACAGTCTCCTCTAACTCTAACAGAACAGACTCCTCTAACAGAACAGACTCCTCTAACAGAACAGTCTCCTCTAACAGAACAGCCTCCTCTAACAGAACAGCCTCCTCTAACAGAACAGTCTCCTCTAACAGAACAGTCTCCTCTAACAGAACAGTCTCCTCTAACAGAACAGCCTCCTCTAACAGAACAGCCTCCTCTAACAGAACAGACTCCTCTAACAGAACAGACTCCTCTAACAGAACAGGCTCCTCTAACAGAACAGGCTCCTCTAACTCTAACAGAACAGACTCCTCTAACTCTAACAGAACAGACTCCTCTAACAGAACAGACTCCTCTAACAGAACAGTCTCCTCTAACAGAACAGTCTCTCTAACAGAACAGCCTCCTAACAGAACAGGCTCCTCTAACTCTAACAGAACAGACTCCTTTAACAGAACAGTCTCCTCTAACTCTAACAGAACAGACTCCTCTAACAGAACAGTCTCCTCTAACAGAACAGCCTCCTCTAACAGAACAGACTCCTCTAACAGAACAGACTCCTCTAACAGAACAGACTCCTCTAACAGAACAGACTCCTCTAACAGAACAGACTCCTCTAACAGAACAGACTCCTCAAACAGAACAGACTCCTCTAACAGAACAGGCTCCTCTAACTCTAACAGAACAGACTCCTCTAACTAACAGAACAGTCTCCTCTAACAGAACAGCCTCCTCTAACAGAACAGTCTCCTCTAACAGAACAGACTCCTCTAACTCTAACAGAACAGGCTCCACTAACAGAAGAGACTCCTCTAACAAAAGTCTCCTCTAACAGAACAGACTCCTCTAACAGAACAGTCTCCTCTAACAGAACAGACTCCTCTAACAGAACAGACTCCTCTAACAGAACAGACTCCTCTAACAGAACAGCCTCCTCTAACAGAACAGACTCCTCTAACAGAACAGACTCCTCTAACAGAACAGGCTCCTCTAACTAACAGAACAGTCTCCTCTAACAGAACAGTCTCCTCTAACAGAACAGGCTCCTCTAACAGAACAGGCTCCTCTAACAGAACAGACTCCTCTAACAGAACAGTCTCCTCTAACAGAACAGACTCCTCTAACAGAACAGACTCCTCTAACTCTAACAGAACAGTCTCCTCTAACAGAACAGACTCCTCTAACAGAACAGGCTCCTCTAACAGAACAGACTCCTCTAACAGAACAGACTCCTCTAACAGAACAGCCTCCTCTAACAGAACAGACTCCTCTAACAGAACAGGCTCCTCTAACAGAACAGACTCCTCTAACAGAACAGTCTCCTCTAACAGAACAGACTCCTCTAACAGAACAGACTCCTCTAACAGAACAGTCTCCTCTAATTGAACAGACTCCTCTAACAGAACAGACTCCTCTAACAGAACAGACTCCTCTAACAGAACAGCCTCCTCTAACAGAACAGCCTCCTCTAACAGAACAGTCTCCTCTAACAGAACAGACTCCTCTAACAGAACAGACTCCTCTAACAGAACAGGCTCCTCTAACAGAACAGACTCCTCTAACAGAACAGACTCCTCTAACAGAACAGTCTCCTCTAACAGAACAGTCTCCTCTAACTCTAACAGAACAGACTCCTCTAACAGAACAGTCTCCTCTAACATAACAGACTCCTCTAACAGAACAGACTCCTCTAACTCTAACAGAACAGTCTCCTCTAACAGAACAGCCTCCTCTAACAGAACAGTCTCCTCTAACAGAACAGACTCCTCTAACAGAACAGGCTCCTCTAACAGAAGAGACTCCTCTAACAGAACATTCTCCTCTAACAGAACAGACTCCTCTAACAGAACAGTCTCCTCTAACAGAACAGTCTCCTCTAACAGAACAGTCTCCTCTAACAGAACAGACTCCTCTAACAGAACAGACTCCTCTAACTCTAACAGAACAGACTCCTCTAACAGAACAGACTCCTCTAACAGAACAGACTCCTCTAACAGAAAAAACTCCTCTAACAGAACAGACTCCTCTAACAGAACAGACTCCTCTAACTCTAACAGAACAGTCTCCTCTAACAGAACAGTCTCCTCTAACAGAACAGACTCCTCTAACAGAACAGGCTCCTCTAACAGAACAGACTCCTCTAACAGAACAGACTCCTCTAACAGAACAGACTCCTCTAACAGAACAGCCTCCTCTAACAGAACAGGCTCCTCTAACAGAACAGACTCCTCTAACAGAACAGACTCCTCTAACAGAACAGTCTCCTCTAACAGAACAGACTCCTCTAACAGAACAGACTCCTCTAACAGAACAGGCTCCTCTAACAGAACAGGCTCCTCTAACAGAACAGACTCCTCTAACAGAACAGTCTCCTCTAACAGAACAGGCTCCTCTAACAGAACAGTCTCCTCTAACAGAACAGACTCCTCTAACAGAACAGACTCCTCTAACAGAACAGACTCCTCTAACAGAACAGACTCCTCTAACTCTAACAGAACAGTCTCCTCTAACAGAACAGACTCCTCTAACAGAACAGACTCCTCTAACTCTAACAGAACAGACTCCTCTAACAGAACAGTCTCCTCTAACAGAACAGACTCCTCTAACAGAACAGCCTCCTCTAACAGAACAGACTCCTCTAACAGAACAGACTCCTCTAACAGAACAGACTCCTCTAACAGAACAGGCTCCTCTAACAGAACAGACCCCTCTAACAGAACAGACTCCTCTAACAGAACAGTCTCCTCTAATTGAACAGACTCCTCTAACAGAACAGACTCCTCTAACAGAACAGTCTCCTCTAACAGAACAGTCTCCTCTAACAGAACAGACCCCTCTAACAGAACAGACTCATCTAACAGAACAGCCTCCTCTAACAGAACAGTCTCCTCTAACAGAACAGACTCCTCTAACAGAACAGACTCCTCTAACAGAACAGTCTCCTCTAACAGAACAGTCTCCTCTAACTCTAACAGAACAGACTCCTCTAACAGAACAGACTCCTCTAACAGAACAGACTCCTCTAACAGAACAGACTCCTCTAACAGAACAGTCTCCTCTAACAGAACAGTCTCCTCTAACTCTAACAGAACAGTCTCCTCTAACAGAACAATCTCCTCTAACTCTAACAGAACAGTCTCCTCTAACAGAACATTCTCCTCTAACAGAACAGACTCCTCTAACAGAACAGTCTCCTCTAACTCTAACAGAACAGTCTCCTCTAACAGAACAGACTCCTCTAACAGAACAGTCTCCTCTAACAGAACAGTCTCCTCTAACAGAACAGACTCCTCTAACAGAACAGACTCCTCTAACAGAACAGTCTCCTCTAACTCTAACAGAACAGACTCCTCTAACTAACAGAACAGACTCCTCTAACAGAACAGTCTCCTCTAACTCTAACAGAACAGACTCCTCTAACTCTAATAGAACAGACTCCTCTAACAGAAAAGTCTCCTCTAACAGAACAGTCTCCTCTAACAGAACAGACTCCTCTAACTCTAACAGAACAGTCTCCTCTAACAGAACAGTCTCCTCTAACAGAACAGTCTCCTCTAACAGAACAGACTCCTCTAACAGAACAGTCTCCTCTAACAGAACAGACTCCTCTAACAGAACAGACTCCTCTAACAGAACAGTCTCCTCTAACTCTAACAGAACAGACTCCTCTAACTAACAGAACAGACTCCTCTACAGAACAGTCTCCTCTAACTCTAACAGAACAGACTCCTCTAACTAACAGAACAGTCTCCTCTAACAGAACAGTCTCCTCTAACAGAACAGTCTCCTCTAACAGAACAGCCTCCTCTAACAGAACAGTCTCCTCTAACAGAACAGACTCCTCTAACAGAACAGCCTCCTCTAACAGAACAGACTCCTCTAACAGAACAGACTCCTCTAACAGAACAGTCTCCTCTAATTGAACAGACTCCTCTAACAGAACAGACTCCTCTAACAGAACAGACTCCTCTAACAGAACAGCCTCCTCTAACAGAACAGCCTCCTCTAACAGAACAGTCTCCTCTAACAGAACAGACTCCTCTAACAGAACAGACTCCTCTAACAGAACAGGCTCCTCTAACAGAACAGACTCCTCTAACAGAACAGACTCCTCTAACAGAACAGTCTCCTCTAACAGAACAGTCTCCTCTAACTCTAACAGAACAGACTCCTCTAACAGAACAGTCTCCTCTAACATAACAGACTCCTCTAACAGAACAGACTCCTCTAACTCTAACAGAACAGTCTCCTCTAACAGAACAGCCTCCTCTAACAGAACAGTCTCCTCTAACAGAACAGACTCCTCTAACAGAACAGGCTCCTCTAACAGAAGAGACTCCTCTAACAGAACATTCTCCTCTAACAGAACAGACTCCTCTAACAGAACAGTCTCCTCTAACAGAACAGTCTCCTCTAACAGAACAGTCTCCTCTAACAGAACAGACTCCTCTAACAGAACAGACTCCTCTAACTCTAACAGAACAGACTCCTCTAACAGAACAGACTCCTCTAACAGAACAGACTCCTCTAACAGAAAACTCCTCTAACAGAACAGACTCCTCTAACAGAACAGACTCCTCTAACTCTAACAGAACAGTCTCCTCTAACAGAACAGTCTCCTCTAACAGAACAGACTCCTCTAACAGAACAGGCTCCTCTAACAGAACAGACTCCTCTAACAGAACAGACTCCTCTAACAGAACAGACTCCTCTAACAGAACAGCCTCCTCTAACAGAACAGGCTCCTCTAACAGAACAGACTCCTCTAACAGAACAGACTCCTCTAACAGAACAGTCTCCTCTAACAGAACAGACTCCTCTAACAGAACAGACTCCTCTAACAGAACAGGCTCCTCTAACAGAACAGGCTCCTCTAACAGAACAGACTCCTCTAACAGAACAGTCTCCTCTAACAGAACAGGCTCCTCTAACAGAACAGTCTCCTCTAACAGAACAGACTCCTCTAACAGAACAGACTCCTCTAACAGAACAGACTCCTCTAACAGAACAGACTCCTCTAACTCTAACAGAACAGTCTCCTCTAACAGAACAGACTCCTCTAACAGAACAGACTCCTCTAACTCTAACAGAACAGACTCCTCTAACAGAACAGTCTCCTCTAACAGAACAGACTCCTCTAACAGAACAGCCTCCTCTAACAGAACAGACTCCTCTAACAGAACAGACTCCTCTAACAGAACAGACTCCTCTAACAGAACAGGCTCCTCTAACAGAACAGACCCCTCTAACAGAACAGACTCCTCTAACAGAACAGTCTCCTCTAATTGAACAGACTCCTCTAACAGAACAGACTCCTCTAACAGAACAGTCTCCTCTAACAGAACAGACTCCTCTAACAGAACAGACTCCTCTAACAGAACAGTCTCCTCTAACAGAACAGTCTCCTCTAACAGAACAGTCTCCTCTAACAGAACAGTCTCCTCTAACAGAACAGACTCCTCTAACAGAACAGTCTCCTCTAACAGAACAGTCTCCTCTAACAGAACAGACTCCTCTAACAGAACAGACTCCTCTAACAGAACAGACTCCTCTAACAGAACAGACTCCTCTAACAGAACAGTCTCCTCTAACAGAACAGGCTCCTCTAACTCTAACAGAACAGTCTCCTCTAACAGAACAGACTCCTCTAACTCTAACAGAACAGTCTCCTCTAACAGAACAGTCTCCTCTAACAGAACAGACTCCTCTAACAGAACAGTCTCCTCTAACAGAACAGGCTCCTCTAACAGAACAGACTCCTCTAACAGAACAGACTCCTCTAACAGAACAGTCTCCTCTAACAGAACAGTCTCCTCTAACAGAACAGACTCCTCTAACAGAACAGACTCCTCTAACAGAACAGTCTCCTCTAACTCTAACAGAACAGACTCCTCTAACTAACAGAACAGACTCCTCTAACAGAACAGTCTCCTCTAACTCTAACAGAACAGACTCCTCTAACTCTAATAGAACAGACTCCTCTAACAGAAAAGTCTCCTCTAACAGAACAGTCTCCTCTAACAGAACAGACTCCTCTAACTCTAACAGAACAGTCTCCTCTAACAGAACAGTCTCCTCTAACAGAACAGTCTCCTCTAACAGAACAGACTCCTCTAACAGAACAGTCTCCTCTAACAGAACAGACTCCTCTAACAGAACAGACTCCTCTAACAGAACAGTCTCCTCTAACTCTAACAGAACAGACTCCTCTAACTAACAGAACAGACTCCTCTAACAGAACAGTCTCCTCTAACTCTAACAGAACAGACTCCTCTAACTAACAGAACAGTCTCCTCTAACAGAACAGTCTCCTCTAACAGAACAGACTCCTCTAACTAACAGAACAGTCTCCTCTAACAGAACAGACTCCTCTAACAGAACATACTCCTCTAACAGAACAGACTCCTCTAACTCTAACAGAACAGGCTCCTCTAACAGAAGAGACTCCTCTAACAGAAGTCTCCTCCAACAGAACAGACTCCTCCAACAGAACAGACTCCTCCAACAGAACAGTCTCCTCTAACAGAACAGCCTCCTCTAACAGAACAGTCTCCTCTAACTCTAACAGAACAGACTCCTCTAACAGAACAGACTCCTCTAACAGAACAGTCTCCTCTAACAGAACAGCCTCCTCTAACAGAACAGCCTCCTCTAACAGAACAGTCTCCTCTAACAGAACAGTCTCCTCTAACAGAACAGCCTCCTCTAACAGAACAGCCTCCTCTAACAGAACAGCCTCCTCTAACAGAACAGACTCCTCTAACAGAACAGACTCCTCTAACAGAACAGGCTCCTCTAACAGAACAGGCTCCTCTAACTCTAACAGAACAGACTCCTCTAACTCTAACAGAACAGACTCCTCTAACAGAACAGACTCCTCTAACAGAACAGTCTCCTCTAACAGAACAGTCTCCTCTAACAGAACAGCCTGCTCTAACAGAACAGGCTCCTCTAACTCTAACAGAACAGACTCCTTTAACAGAACAGTCTCCTCTAACTCTAACAGAACAGACTCCTCTAACAGAACAGTCTCCTCTAACAGAACAGCCTCCTCTAACAGAACAGACTCCTCTAACAGAACAGACTCCTCTAACAGAACAGACTCCTCTAACAGAACAGACTCCTCTAACAGAACAGACTCCTCTAACAGAACAGACTCCTCAAACAGAACAGACTCCTCTAACAGAACAGGCTCCTCTAACTCTAACAGAACAGACTCCTCTAACTAACAGAACAGTCTCCTCTAACAGAACAGCCTCCTCTAACAGAACAGTCTCCTCTAACAGAACAGACTCCTCTAACTCTAACAGAACAGGCTCCACTAACAGAAGAGACTCCTCTAACAAAAGTCTCCTCTAACAGAACAGACTCCTCTAACAGAACAGTCTCCTCTAACAGAACAGACTCCTCTAACAGAACAGACTCCTCTAACAGAACAGACTCCTCTAACAGAACAGCCTCCTCTAACAGAACAGACTCCTCTAACAGAACAGACTCCTCTAACAGAACAGACTCCTCTAACTAACAGAACAGTCTCCTCTAACAGAACAGTCTCCTCTAACAGAACAGACTCCTCTAACAGAACAGACTCCTCTAACTAACAGAACAGGCTCCTCTAACAGAACAGACTCCTCTAACTAACAGAACAGTCTCCTCTAACAGAACAGTCTCCTCTAACAGAAGTCTCCTCTAACAGAACAGACTCCTCTAACAGAACAGTCTCCTCTAACAGAACAGGCTCCTCTAACAGAACAGTCTCCTCTAACAGAACAGACTCCTCTAACAGAACAGACTCCTCTAACAGAACAGCCTCCTCTAACAGAACAGACTCCTCTAACAGAACAGACTCCTCTAACAGAACAGGCTCCTCTAACAGAACAGGCTCCTCTAACAGAACAGTCTCCTCTAACAGAACAGGCTCCTCTAACAGAACAGCCTCCTCTAACAGAACAGCCTCCTCTAACAGAACAGACTCCTCTAACAGAACAGACTCCTCTAACAGAACAGACTCCTCTAACAGAACAGGCTCCTCTAACTCTAACAGAACAGACTCCTCTAACAGAACAGTCTCCTCTAACTCTAACAGAACAGTCTCCTCTAACTCTAACAGAACAGACTCCTCTAACTAACAGAACAGTCTCCTCTAACAGAACAGTCTCCTCTAACAGAACAGACTCCTCTAACAGAACAGACTCCTCTAACTCTAACAGAACAGGCTCCTCTAACAGAAGTCTCCTCTAACAGAACAGACTCCTCTAACAGAACAGACTCCTCTAACAGAACAGTCTCCTCTAACAGAACAGTCTCCTCTAACTCTAATAGAACATACTCCTCTAACAGAACAGACTCCTCTAACAGAACAGACTCCTCTAACAGAACAGTCTCCTCTAACAGAACAGACTCCTCTAACTAACAGAACAGTCTCCTCTAACAGAACAGTCTCCTCTAACAGAACAGTCTCCTCTAACAGAACAGACTCCTCTAACAGAACAGACTCCTCTAACTAACAGAACAGACTCCTCTAACAGAACAGACTCCTCTAACTCTAACAGAACAGGCTCCTCTAACAGAAGAGACTCCTCTAACTCTAACAGAACAGACTCCTCTAACAGAACAGACTCCTCTAACAGAACAGACTCCTCTAACAGAACAGGCTCCTCTAACTCTAACAGAACAGACTCCTCTAACAGAACAGACTCCTCCAACAGAACAGTCTCCTCTAACAGAACAGTCTCCTCTAACAGAACAGACTCCTCTAACTAACAGAACAGACTCCTCTAACAGAACAGACTCCTCCAACAGAACAGTCTCCTCTAACAGAACAGTCTCCTCTAACAGAACAGTCTCCTCTAACTCTAACAGAACAGGCTCCTCTAACAGAAGTCTCCTCTAACAGAACAGACTCCTCTAACAGAACAGACTCCTCCAACAGAACAGTCTCCTCTAACAGAACAGTCTCCTCTAACAGAACAGTCTCCTCTAACTCTAACAGAACAGACTCCTCTAACAGAACAGACTCCTCTAACAGAACAGACTCCTCTAACAGAACAGCCTCCTCTAACAGAACAGTCTCCTCTAACAGAACAGTCTCCTCTAACAGAACAGCCTCCTCTAACAGAACAGACTCCTCTAACAGAACAGACTCCTCTAACAGAACAGACTCCTCTAACAGAACAGCCTCCTCTAACAGAACAGTCTCCTCTAACAGAACAGTCTCCTCTAACAGAACAGCCTCCTCTAACAGAACAGCCTCCTCTAACAGAACAGACTCCTCTAACAGAACAGTCTCCTCTAACAGAACAGGCTCCTCTAACTAACAGAACAGACTCCTCTAACAGAACAGACTCCTCTACCTCTAACAGAACAGACTCCTCTAACAGAACAGTCTCCTCTAACAGAACAGTCTCCTCTAACAGAACAGTCTCCTCTAACAGAACAGACTCCTCTAACTCTAACAGAACAGGCTCCTCTAACAGAAGAGACTCCTCTAACAGAACAGACTCCTCTAACAGAACAGTCTCCTCTAACAGAACAGTCTCCTCTAACTCTAACAGAACAGTCTCCTCTAACAGAACAGACTCCTCTAACAGAACAGACTCCTCTAACAGAACAGACTCCTCTAACAGAACAGTCTCCTCTAACAGAACAGTCTCCTCTAACAGAACAGTCTCCTCTAACAGAACAGTCTCCTCTAACTCTAACAGAGCAGTCTCCTCTAACAGAACAGACTCCTCTAACTCTAACATAACAGTCTCCTCTAACTCTAACAGAGCAGTCTCCTCTAACAGAACAGTCTCCTCTAACGAACAGTCTCCACTCTCTCTAAAAGAACAGTCTCCTCTGACCCTAACAGAACAGACTCCTCTAACAGAACAGTCTCCTCTAATCCCAATCTCAGGACAGTTAGCTATTTGTCACGATTCTTAAATGTAAATATGTATCTAATATCTGTCTCTTTGAAATTGACCTGTTTAGTTTAGATGCAAGGTGTGTGTGTGTGTGTGCTTTTGTGTTTGTTGTGTGTGTGTGTGTGTGTGTGTGTGTGTGTGTGTGTGTGTGTGTGTGTGTGTGTGTGTGTGTGTGTGTGTGTGTGTGTGTGTGTGTGTGTGTGTGTGTGTGTGTGTATGTGTGTGTGTGTATGTGTGTCTGTGTGTGTGTCTGTGTCTGTGTCTGTGTCTGTGTCTGTGTCTGTGTCTGTGTCTGTGTCTGTGTGTGTGTGTGTGTGTGTGTGTGTGTGTGTGTGTGTGTGTGTGTGTGTGTGTGTGTGCGTGTGTGCGTGCGTGTGTCTGTGTGCTTGTAACTGATCTCTTTCTCGCTCTCTCCTTCTCACTATTTTATCCCTGTCTTTCTCTCTTCTCTTTCTCTCTGGTACACTACCCTGTAGAGGACTATAAAACAGTCGATCCCTCTATTCTGTTCTCCTCCTCCACTCGACCGTGACTCTGCCTTTTCCCTTCTCTCGATATTCACTGGTTCTTCAGAGTCTGATGAAATTGCTTTGGTGTTTCCATCAAGGAAAGGTTGTGATTCTGTCCAGAAGTTAACAGTAGAAAACATATTGTAATTACATTTGATTACCTT
This sequence comes from Oncorhynchus tshawytscha, assembly GCF_018296145.1. Taxonomy (NCBI): domain Eukaryota; kingdom Metazoa; phylum Chordata; class Actinopteri; order Salmoniformes; family Salmonidae; genus Oncorhynchus; species Oncorhynchus tshawytscha. The sequence goes on along the minus strand of NC_056429.1, from coordinate 3,619,893 downwards.
TTTTTCCCCCTGGCAGCATCCAAATTACACTTCCCCCTTGTCTCTCTATCTCTCTCTCTCTCTCTCTGTGAAATGCAGTCTATGTATCAGACAGCTCACCCAGCTATAGGAAAGGGGCATGGGGTAGCCCTTTCACCATATAAAGCTTGTGCTGTATTGTCGAATGCAACAAAAGAAAAAGGCATACAGTGCCTTGCGAAACTATTCGGCCCCCTTGAACTTTGCGACCTTTTGCCACATTTCAGGCTTCAAACATAAAGATATAAAACTGTATTTTTTTGTGAAGAATCAACCACAAGTGGGACACAATCATGAAGTGGAACGACATTTATTGGATATTTCAAACTTTTTTAACAAATCAAAAACTGAAAAATTGGGCGTGCAAAATTATTCAGCCCCTTTACTTTCAGTGCAGCAAACTCTCTCCAGAAGTTCAGTGAGGATCTCTGAATGATCCAATGTTGACCTAAATGACTAATGATGATAAATACAATCCACCTGTGTGTAATCAAGTCTCCGTATAAATGCACCTGCACTGTGATAGTCTCAGAGGTCCGTTAAAAGCGCAGAGAGCATCATGAAGAACAAGGAACACACCAGGCAGGTCCGAGATACTGTTGTGAAGAAGTTTAAAGCCGGATTTGGATACAAAAAGATTTACCAAGCTTTAAACATCCCAAGGAGCACTGTGCAAGCGATAATATTGAAATGGAAGGAGTATCAGACCACTGCAAATCTACCAAGACCTGGCCGTCCCTCTAAACTTTCAGCTCATACAAGGAGAAGACTGATCAGAGATATGCAGCCAAGAGGCCCATGATCACTCTGGATGAACTGCAGAGATCTACAGCTGAGGTGGGAGACTCTGTCCATAGGACAACAATCAGTCGTATATTGCACAAATCTGGCCTTTATGGAAGAGTGGCAAGAAGAAAGCCATTTCTTAAAGATATCCATAAAAAGTGTCGTTTAAAGTTTGCCACAAGCCACCTGGGAGACACACCAAACATGTGGAAGAAGGTGCTCTGGTCAGATGAAACCAAAATTGAACTTTTTGGCAACAATGCAAAACGTTATGTTTGGCGTAAAAGAAACACAGCTCATCACCCTGAACACACCATCCCCACTGTCAAACATGGTGGTGGCAGCATCATGGTTTGGGCCTGCTTTTCTTCAGCAGGGACAGGGAAGATGGTTAAAATTGATGGGAAGATGGATGGAGCCAAATACAGGACCATTCTGGAAGAAAACCTGATGGAGTCTGCAAAAGACCTGAGACTGGGATGGAGATTTGTCTTCCAACAAGACAATGATCCAAAACATAAAGCAAAATCTACAATGGAATGGTTCAAAAATAAACATATCCAGGTGTTAGAATGGCCAAGTCAAAGTCCAGACCTGAATCCAATCGAGAATCTGTGGAAAGAACTGAAAACTGCTGTTCACAAATGCTCTCCATCCAACCTCACTGAGCTCGAGCTGTTTTGCAAGGAGGAATGGGAAAAAATGTCAGTCTCTCAAAACTGATAGAGACATACCCCAAGCGACTTACAGCTGTAATCGCAGCAAAAGGTGGCGCTACAAAGTATTAACTTAAGGGGGCTGAATAATTTTGCACACCCAATTTTTCAGTTTTTGATTTGTTAAAAAAGTTTGAAATATCCAATAAATGTCGTTCCACTTCATGATTGTGTCCCACTTGTTGTTGATTCTTCACAAAAAAAATACAGTTTTATATCTTTATGTTTGAAGCCTGAAATGTGGAAAAGGTCGCAAAGTTCAAGGGGCCGAATACTTTCGCAAGGCACTGTATGTCTTTGTTTTAGTATGGCCAGAGCGTGAGTTGGGTGGACAGTCTATGTTCGTTTTTCTATGATTTGCTATTTCTGTGTTTGGCCTGGTATGGTTCTCAATCAGAGGCAGCTGTCAGTCATTGTCCCTGATTGAGAACCATATTTAGGCAGCCTGTTTTCTATTGTGTTTTGGTGGGTGATTATTTTCTGTTTTCTGTTGTGTAAATATGGACACACACCACGCTGCATCTTGGTCCTCACCTTCTTCCACCATCGACGGACATTACATAGCCTAAAAACAATTATTTTGATTTCATCAATGATCAGCCCCTCTATCCTGGGTTTAGTCTCGATGGTACTGCTGAGCATCCATAGCGTTGTCAAGATACAGTACGAGTCAAAGGTTTGGCTTCGACAACATTTCCAATATCCTCGTGGAAATTCAAAAATAATAAATATAATAATAAAAAAATAAAAATAAATACAATAAATAAATGATAATAAATAAAATAATAATTTTTAAAAAATCCAAATTCGATTAATATATATAATAATAATAATATATATAATATGCCAATTATTTGATGGTCCAAAAGCATTCTGTCCCCATCAACACTTTCTAAAAACTTTTGGTGACTCTGAGAAATGACATGTTGAAAGTAGTGAAGATGAGTGAGCCCCCACCATGTACAGTACCAGTCAAATATTTGGACACACCTACTCATTCAAGGGTTTTTCTTTATTTTTCCTACATTCTACATTGTAGAATAATAGTAAAGACATAAAAACTATGAAATAACACATATGGAATCATTTATTAACCAACAAGTGTTAAACAAATCAAAATATATTTGTTACATTTGTTTAGTCACCTCAACGTGCTCAATTTCCACATTCATTATTGCAAGATTTTGTGAAGGTTTAGGGTTTAGTCCCAAATACAATACTTTTACTTGTGAAATATTTAGGAAAAACCTATTCCTTGCCACCCACTCTGAAACTAACTGCAGCTCTTTGTTGAGTGTTGCAATCATTTCATTCACTGTAGTAGCTGCCTAAACATTCACTGCACATGTATATAGTGTTGAGTCATCCGCATACATATACACACTGGCTTTACTCAAAGCCAGTTGTATGTCACTAGTAAAGGTTTTAAAAAGTAAGGGGCCAAGACAGCTGCCCTGGGGAATTCCTGATTCTACAAAGGATTTTGTTGGAGAGACTTCCACCCTCTGTGTTCTGTTAGACAGGTAACTGTTTATCCACAATATAGCAGGGGGTGTAAATCCATAACACATACGTTTTTCCAGCAACAGACTATGATTGATAATGTCAAAAAACCGCACTGAAGTCTAGCAAAACAGCCCACACAATCATTTTATCAGGATATCATCGTCATCATTTTTCTCAGCCAATCATCAGTCATTTGTGTAAGTGCTGTCCTTGTTGAATGTCCTTCCCTATAAGTGGGCTGAAAGTCGGTTGTCAATTTGTTTACTGTAAAATGGCATTGTATCTGGTCAAACATAATTTTTTCCTAAACTTTACTAAGGGTTGGTAACAGGCTGATTGATCAGCTGTTTGAGCCAGTAAAGGGGGCTTTACTATTCTTAGGTAGAGGAATAACTTTTGCTTCCCTCCAGGCCTGAGGGCACACACTTTCTAGTAGGCTTAAATTGAAGATATGGCAAATAGGACTGGCAATATTGTCCGCTACTATCCTCACTACTTTTCCATCCAAGTTGTCAGACCCTGGTGGCATGTCATTTTTTTTAATTGAAAACAAAAATAACTTCTTCCACACTCACTTTACGGAATTCTAAATGACAATGGTTGTCTTTCATAATTTGGTCAGATATACTTGGATGTGAAGTGTCAACATTTGTTGCTGGCATGTCATCCCTAAGTCTGCTAATCTTAGAAATGAAAAAATGAGCCATCTGTATATGGCAATATCAGTGGGTTTTGTGATGAATGAGCCATCTGATTCAATGAACAATGGAGCTGAGTTTGCCTTTTTTCCCAAAATGTACTTTAAGGTGCTTACAAAGCTTTTTACTATCATTCTTTATATAATTTGTTTCATAGTGTAGTTTCACCTTGTTTTTATTCACCTTATTTTTATTTTTATTCAGTTTAGTCTTCTCAAGTTGAAGTACTTTGCCTCATCCCCCTCAACCAATCAATTTTTTAAATTCCTCATCAATCCACATGGATTTAACAGTTTTTACAGTCATTTTCTTAATGAGTACTTATTATTAACTGGGATAAGCTATTTCATAAAAGTGTCTGGACCAATAAATATTAGTTACATCAACAACATAGAAATCACTACAAAACTTCTTGCACACACTATATTAGGCCCAGCCTTTGACGCTTCTGTAACGACTGTCTTCGGGTGAAAGAGAGGAGGACCAAAATGCAACGTGATGATAATCCATATTTTAATGGGATACTTAAACAACGAACAAAACAATAAACTGACAAAAAAATCAACGAAGACGAAACAGTCCCGTAACATGAACACTAACACATAGGGACACTGGTAACAGGAAACTTCACCCACAAAGTACCCAAAGAATATGGCTGTCTAAATATGGTTCCCAATCAGAGACAACAATAGACAGCTGCCTCTAATTGAGAACCAATCTAGGCAACCATAGACTTACAAAAAACGCCTAGATAGGAAACACCCCCATTAACATACAAAACACTTAGATAAGACAAAAACACATACATCACCCATGTCACACCCTGACCTAACCAAAATAACAAAGAATACTAAGATCAGGGTGTGACAGGTTCTCCTAGATATGGCTCAACATCAACAGTGAAGAGGCGACTCCGGGATGCTGGGCTTCTAGGCAGAGTTGCAAAGAAAAGTAATATCTCAGACTGGCCAATGAAAATAGAAGACTAAGACGGTCAAAAGAAAACAGACACTGGACAGAGGAACTCTGCAGCATCCCGGAATCGCCTCTTCACTGTTGATGTTGAGACTGGTGTTTTGCGGCTACTATTTAATGAAGCTGCCAGTTGAGTGGGAGGCGTCTGTTTCTCAAACTAGACACTCTAATGTACTTGTCCTCTTGCTCAGTTGTGCACCGGGGCCTCCCAGTCCTCTTCCCACTCCTCTTTCTATTCTGGTTAGAGCCAGTTTGTGTTGGTCTGTGAAGGGAGTAGTACACAGCGTTGTACAAGATCTTCAGTTTCTTTGCAATTTCTCTCATGGAATAGCCTTCATTTGACAGAACAAGAATAGACTGACATGTTTCAGAAGAAAGTTCTTCGATTCTATCCATTTTGAGCCTGTAATCGAACCCACAAATGCTCCAGATACTCAACTAGTCTAAAGAAGGCCAGTTTTATCGCTTCTTTAATCAGCACAACAAATTCATAATGGATGGACGTGTCTCCTGTCGGATGCCATAGTTGCCCTTCGTTTGAAGATTTAACCCGGAGACAGGTGTTTTCTCCAACTTCTTAGCTATCATACTCGAATTCCAACTTATTTCAAAACTCGGTTCTCCAGAAGTGGAGAGCACCACAGTTCTACAGTTTTACCACAGTTTTACACAATACCTTATTTTTTTTAAAGCCTAGTTAGACAGGATTACCTAGAAATAGTGACCAGCTCAAATAGAAACAAGTGTGCTATATGGCAGACCAATCCAAACTCATGTCCACTCATTAGCTCAGCCAATCAAAAAGGTTATAAACATAAAATAAAATAAAAGTTTACGTTCAAACGGTAGTGACCCGCGACATACGCCTAGTTACCTGAAACGGTTCAGCCAGAAATTGTGGATGTGTTACATTATCAAACATTAATGTATTGCATTATCAAGCATTTCACACATGTTATCCAGATAATGACTAATAGCACTTGGTGGTCAATTAGCAGCCTCCCACCAGAATGGGCTTTAGGTTGAGGCAGATGAACCTGTAGCCATATTACTTCAACAGTATTTAACATGAGATCCTCTCTAATCTTTACAGGAATGTGGTTCTGAATATAAACAGCAACACCTCCACCGTTGGCATTTCTGTATTTTTCTGTAAATGTTATTACATTGTATTGCTATCACTGTATCATCAAAGGTATTATCTAAGTGAGTTTCAGAGATAGTCAGAATATGAATGTTATTTGTTACTAGCAAGTTATTAATTTCACAAACCTTGTTTCTTATTAAGCCACAAATGTTTAAGTGGGCTATTTTGAGCACTTTTCTGGGATGCTGGGAAGCTTAGCAGAAGTAGATATTCTCATGTAATTTATGTTAGTGCAGGGTGAGCTGCACACAGTGGACTTCCTACTAGGGCACACCGCCTCAGTGCTAACAGTATAAATCTGGTTCATAGACACATGATTACTGCATACAATAGCTGTAGGTTCAGCAGAGGCAGGGCAGTTAGAGGGACATAAACTAGGTTACATGTCTTCCTGTTATAAAGTACATATGCTGAAGCATTATAATAACTCAGCGACACAATGGATTAACTTGGGTCATTGTCTCAACACAGCCTTATGATGTTGTGAAAGGATCCAGGAACCCAGATGATTTGGGTGGATCCCATCCGCGTTATAAAACCTGTTTCCTAAAAGGTATCAAAATAAACAATAATCACGTAGGCAGTTGTGAAGAGATGGAAACCTGCTAAAGTAATACCACGATTCAGAGAAGGTACAGGGCCAGATATGTTGTGTCTTTTATTAGTGTCTAGCAGAGAGTCAATCAGCACTTTAAACGGTAGCTTCTTACTTCATCCTTCTAATCTGGCCGAAGTAATACTAGCTAGGGACCTTCAACGTTACTGCAATAGAAGTCTCTGCCGGCAGCCACCTGACTGACTGACATGTCTATATCCTTACCAGTTGTGCACTTCGTTCTCAGGGTTTTTTTGGTTGTTTGGGGGTTGATGTCTGTAGACATGGCAGGAGTCGTGGGACGGTTTTGAAATTACATTTTTGTCCGGACTCTCGCAAAACACACTGTCAGCAGCTTCTCCAGTGTCTTACTCTGAGCTGGGGTAGTTCGTTTCACGTGTCAGGCCTTCGGCCTATGCTGCAGTGGTGTGGAGTTAGCTGCTTGAGAAAGTTGTGAATGTGCTTCTAAAAATATGTCAAAAACCCAGGGGGGTGGGGGGACGCAGGCGAGCGCTGTTCATGATTCCACTTGTTTGCCAGATGCGATCAGAACTCAGTAAGATCAAGAATATACTGTAAGCGTTCTGAGTTTTGATCAATGCTTGGGGCAATATTTAGATGTTGACCTGTAATTGATTTTCTTTATTGTGTACAAAATATACATTACATATTTATATACAATGCACTGAACAAAAATATAAACGCCACATGCAACAATTGCATTTCTTTTTAAAAACCTGTTGCGACTCTAGGGACAATATTTTCATTTTTGGAAAAAAAAAAAAATCCCATTTTGAACGCTGCTTGAGATTCTCGCGTAAAATACAATTTGTTACCTAATGGGTTAGCCATTACTCCAATCGGTCCTACTGAAAAATGAATTGTCCCGACGGATATATTATCGAATAGATATTAGAAAAACACCTTGAGGATTGATTATAAACTACGTTTGCCATGTTTCTGTCGATATTATGGAGCTAATTTGGAATATTTTTCGCCGTTTTCGTGACTGCAATTTCCGGGCGATTTCTCAGCCAAACGTGAAGAACAAACAGAGCTATTTCGCCTATAAAAATAATATTTTGGGGAAAAAATGAACTTTGGCTATCTACCTGGGAGTTTCATGAGTGAAAACATCCGAAGTTCATCAAAGGTAAACGATTTAATTTGATTGCTTTTCTGATTTTCGTGACAAGGAATAATGCTATGCTAGGCTATCAATAAACTTACACAAATGCTTGTCTAGCTTTGGCTGTAAAGCATATTTTGAAAATCTGAGATGACAGGGTGATTAACAAAAGGCAAAGCTGTGTCTCAATATATTTCATTTGTGAATTTCATGAATAGGAATATTTTCTAGGGATATTTATGTCCGTTGTGTTATGCTAATTAGTTTCAGGCGATGGTTACGCTCCTGCATGCGGGTTTGGGAGTCACAAGAAGTTTAACTGAGTCACAGTTCATATAAGTGGATACCGTCTCCTTTTTAATACAGACAACAGGAGACAAGAGGTCCTACAAGTGGCTCCAATTTCCACAAGTGTAACATCAGCGTGATGTTAGGTTACCAATCAATCCATCTCCATGGTTAGCAATCCATCCCCACGGTTACCAATCCATCCATCCCCATGGTTACCAATCCATCCATCCCCATGGTTACCTATCCATCCCCATGGTTACCAATCCATCCCCATGGTTACCAAGCCACGTCCATGGTTACCACTCCACGCCCATGGTTACCAATCCATCCATCCCCATGGTTACCAATCCATCCCCATGGTTACCAATCCATCCATCCCCATTGTTACCAATCCATCCCCATGGTTACCAATCTGTCTCCATGGTTACCAATCCACGCCAATGGTTGCCAATCCATCCATCCCCATTGTTACCAATCCATCCATCCCCATGGTTACCAATCCATCCCCATGGTTACCAATCCATCCATCCCCATTGTTACCAATCCGTCTCCATGGTTACCAATCCATCCATCCCCATTGTTACCAATCCGTCTCCATGGTTACCAATCCATCCATCCCCATTGTTACCAATCCATCCATCCCCATTGTTACCAATCCATCCCCATTGTTACCAATCCACGCCCATGGTTACCAATCCATCCATCCCCATTGTTACCAATCCGTCTCCATGGTTACCAATCCATCCATCCCCATTGTTACCAATCCATCTCCATGGTTACCAATCCATCCCCATTGTTACCAATCCGTCTCCATGGTTACCAATCAATCCGTTCATCCATCCATCCCTTAACTTCTCCTGAAACATTTAGTGAGTCGCTGCCACGGGTCCATGCACTGTATGTTTACAGCTCCTTCGTGGCTCCCATTGGAGAGGGGACGGAGTGGTATTAAAGAAGAAATCCCATGCAGCCTTGTTTTTAGGTTCAAACACTGGAATGTGAGATGTAATCTTCACCTCGATTAGGCTGATAGAAATCCTTATTATTTAGTCGAATGATTTTCAACTTGAGTGTCATTGTTTCTATACAGGGTACACTCTAATGTTCTGAACTTCTAACAGTGTGGCTTCTTGACAATGATCGCAAGAGCAGCTGCTCACCGATTTGACGGCTCCAACACAGTTCCACTGCCAAAACATTAGCTATGCGGGTGTCGGCTATTGTCGGTTAACGCTTGAGCTGATTGAATCTAGGCCTAAAGCCTGACAGCAGGTTTGATTGATTGTTGTTCAGAGCATTGTGTTGATTGTTGCCTGTAGTGTTGAAGTTTAAACTGAAAAGCTCGGAATCAAACAAATTAAATAGCCTGGTATCAATCAGTTTGGTTTCCAGGCTAACATTTCTGTTGCTCCCAGCAGACACTCCGTTCCTCTCTCTCACCCTGCTGGGCTCTTCCAACCAATCAAGAGTAATTACAAAGTGGTAGTGGTCCACATGTTAACTAAGACATTACACTGCCAGCTACAACACAGATTAAGAGGTTATTAACAAACTACTCTGAGTGTGACTGACCTGGGTTTAAATACTAGTTATTAACAAACTACTCTGAGTGTGACTGACCTGGGTTTAAATACTAGTTATTAACAAACTACTCTGAGTGTGACCGACCTGGGTTTAAATACTAGTTATTATTAACAAACTACTCTGAGTGTGACCGACCTGGGTTTAAATACTAGTTATTATTAACAAACTACTCTGAGTGTGACCGACCTGGGTATAAATACTAGTTATTAACAAACTACTCTGAGTGTGACCAACCTGGGTATAAATACTAGTTATTAACAAACTACTCTGAGTGTGACCAACCTGGGTATAAATACTAGTTATTAACAAACTACTCTGAGTGTGACCGACCTGGGTTTAAATACTAGTTATTAACAAACTACTCTGAGTGTGACCGACCTGGGTTTAAATACTAGTTACTATTAACAAACTACTCTGAGTGTGACCGACCTGGGTGGTTTAAATACTAGTTACTATTAACAAACTACTCTGAGTGTGACCGACCTGGGTTTAAATACTAGTTATTAACAAACTACTCTGAGTGTGACCGACCTGAGTTTAAATACTAGTTATTAACAAACTACTCTGAGTGTGACCAACCTGGGTTTAAATACTAGTTATTAACAAACTACTCTGAGTGTGACCGACCTGGGTTTAAATACTAGTTATTATTAACAAACTACTCTGAGTGTGACCGACCTGGGTTTAAATACTAGTTATTAACAAACTACTCTGAGTGTGACCGACCTGGGTTTAAATACTAGTTATTAACAAACTACTCTGAGTGTGACCGACCTGGGTTTAAATACTAGTTATTAACAAACTACTCTGAGTGTGACCGACCTGGGTTTAAATACTAGTTATTAACAAACTACTCTGAGTGTGACCGACCTGGGTTTAAATACTAGTTATTAACAAACTACTCTGAGTGTGACCGACCTGGGTTTAAATACTAGTTATTATTAACAAACTACTCTGAGTGTGACCGACCTGGGTTTAAATACTAGTTATTATTAACAAACTACTCTGAGTGTGACCGACCTGGGTTTAAATACTAGTTATTAACAAACTACTCTGAGTGTGACCGACCTGGGTTTAAATACTAGTTATTATTAACAAACTACTCTGAGTGTGACCGACCTGGGTTTAAATACTAGTTATTAACAAACTACTCTGAGTGTGACCGACCTGGGTTTAAATACTAGTTATTAACAAACTACTCTGAGTGTGACCGACCTGGGTTCAAATACTAGTTATTATTAACAAACTACTCTGAGTGTGACCGACCTGGGTTTAAATACTAGTTACTATTAACAAACTACTCTGAGTGTGACCGACCTGGGTTTAAATACTAGTTATTAACAAACTACTCTGAGTGTGACCGACCTGGGTTTAAATACTAGTTACTATTAACAAACTACTCTGAGTGTGACCGACCTGGGTTTAAATACTAGTTATTATTAACAAACTACTCTGAGTGTGACCGACCTGGGTTTAAATACTAGTTATTAACAAACTACTCTGAGTGTGACTGACCTGGGTTTAAATACTAGTTATTATTAACAAACTACTCTGAGTGTGACCGACCTGGGTTTAAATACTAGTTATTAACAAACTACTCTGAGTGTGACCGACCTGGGTTTAAATACTAGTTATTAACAAACTACTCTGAGTGTGACCGACCTGGGTTTAAATACTAGTTATTAACAAACTACTCTGAGTGTGACCGACCTGGGTTTAAATACTAGTTATTAACAAACTACTCTGAGTGTGACCAACCTGGGTTTAAATACTAGTTATTAACAAACTACTCTGAGTGTGACCGACCTGGGTTTAAATACTAGTTATTATTAACAAACTACTCTGAGTGTGACCGACCTGGTTATTATTAACAAACTACTCTGAGTGTGACCGACCTGGGTTTAAATACTAGTTATTAACAAACTACTCTGAGTGTGACCAACCTGGGTTTAAATACTAGTTATTAACAAACTACTCTGAGTGTGACCGACCTGGGTTTAAATACTAGTTATTAACAAACTACTCTGAGTGTGACCGACCTGGGTTTAAATACTAGTTATTAACAAACTACTCTGAGTGTGACCGACCTGGGTATAAATACTAGTTATTAACAAACTACTCTGAGTGTGACCGACCTGGGTTTAAATACTAGTTCACATATCTCAATTACTTTCACATCTGAATATTGTATTTGAAATAAGTATTTTAAATACCAGATACTCACATACATGTATTTCAACCCAGGTCTGGTGTGTAGTTAAATTAAATATGAGCCTCACATTGTTGTGAGCCGACTGGAAACGTGAACCAAAAGCTCTGGCCACATTTTCTGTGCGTTGCACCTCCCCTAGCCTTCACCGGACACCCAACGCCCCCGGCCTGCCCTAGCCTCGAATAAATTAACCTGTATCATAATTAATTAAATCATCAACAGTTGCTTCGCTTTTAATGGTGGCTGGATACCTGCAACCCGACCCCCAGCTGGAGAGCTAGATTATCTCCCAAATGGAACCCTCTTCCCTCCCACAGGGCCTTGGTCTAAAGCAGTGCACTATATAGGGAATAGGGTTCCATAGGGCTCTGGTCTAAAGTAGTGCACTATATAGGGAATAGGGTTCCATAGGGCTCTGGTCTAAAGCAGTGCACTATATAGGGAATAGGGTGCCATTGAGGATTCCCCCAGAATGGTAAGAGGAGCCGGCCTATATTCAGTGACAGCTTGACTAAGACGCTGAGAGGTAGATAGAAGTAAATAGTGATGAATAGGTTGGAAGAGACTGCTGCTGGACGGGCCAGGCAGCTGCTCACCTAACACCCTGCCTCGTTCCACTCCACTCCGCTTCACTTCGGCCTTATCTGTATATCTGAACATTTGTGGTCCTTAGTTACTGCTGCTTTAACATTACTTACAGAGCAGGCTTCTCCTCTCCCAATCTCCCATACTACAGACCTCTTACTTACAGAACAGGCTTCTCCTCTCCCAATCTCCCATACTACAGACCTCTTACTTACAGAGCAGGCTTCTCCTCTCCCAATCTCCCATACTACAGACCTCTTACTTACAGAGCAGGCTTCTCCTCTCCCAATCTCCCATACTACA
>NC_056429.1:3532348-3602348 GCF_018296145.1 Oncorhynchus tshawytscha | reverse complement strand
GTTGCGGTTACTGTTGTTGTGGTTACAAGACACCCACCAGCCTCACAAGACTTGTCTGAAGGTAGCCCGGGACCAGTGAAAAGAAAGTAATGGGAGTATATATATATATGGAAGTAGTTTAGTGCCAAAATGTTTTGTTTAATGTGTGTAAAAAAAAAATGTATCCTGATCTTTCTTATATCTCTCAGTTGTAGTACAGACACATTGAAAACAGCAGTAAGTTAAATCTCTCAGTTGTAGTACAGACACATTGAAAACAGTAGTACGTTAAATCTCTCAGTTGTAGTACAGACACATTGAAAACAGCAGTACGTTAAATCTCTCAGTTGTAGTAGTTGTTTGGGCTAAATTATAGGTGGGCTATGTCCAGGTGCAGTAATCTGTGAGCTGCTCTGACAGCTGGTGCTTAATTAAAGCTAGTGAGGGAGATAAGTGTTTCCAGTTTCAGAGATTTTTGTAGTTCGTTCCAGTCATTGGCAGCAGAGAACTGGAAGGAGAGGCGGCCAAAGAAAGAATTGGTTTTGGGGGTGACTAGAGAGATATACCTGCTGGAGATGAGCTGTTGTTGTGGTTACTGTTGTTGTGGTTACAGGTTTATCTCACCACTAGCTGTTGTTGTGGTTACAGGTTTATCTCACCTCTAGCTGTTGTTGTGGTTACAGGTTTATCTCACCGCTAGCTGTTGTTGTGGTTACTGTTGTTGTGGTTACAGGTTTATCTCACCACTAGCTGTTGTTGTGGTTACTGTTGTTGTGGTTACTGTTGTTGTGGTTACAGGTTTACCTCACCGCTAGCTGTTGTTGTGGTTACTGTTGTTGTGGTTACAGGTTTATCTCACCACTAGCTGTTGTTGTGGTTACAGGTTTACCTCACCGCTAGCTGTTGTTGTGGTTACAGGTTTACCTCACCACTAGCTGTTGTTGTGGTTACAGGTTTACCTCACCACTAGCTGTTGTTGTGGTTACTGTTGTTGTGGTTACAGGTTTATCTCACCACTAGCTGTTGTTGTGGTTACTGTTGTTGTGGTTACAGGTTTATCTCACCTCTAGCTGTTGTTGTGGTTACAGGTTTACCTCACCGCTAGCTGTTGTTGTGGTTACAGGTTTACCTCACCACTAGCTGTTGTTGTGGTTACTGTTGTTGTGGTTACAGGTTTATCTCACCACTAGCTGTTGTTGTGGTTACAGGTTTATCTCACCGCTAGCTGTTGTTGTGGTTACTGTTGTTGTGGTTACTGTTGTTGTGGTTACTGTTGTTGTGGTTACTGTTGTTGTGGTTACAGGTTTATCTCACCTCTAGCTGTTGTTGTGGTTACAGGTTTATCTCACCACTAGCTGTTGTTGTGGTTACAGGTTTATCTCACCACTAGCTGTTGTTGTGGTTACTGTTGTTGTGGTTACAGGTTTATCTCACCGCTAGCTGTTGTTGTGGTTACAGGTTTATCTCACCTCTAGCTGTTGTTGTGGTTACTGTTGTTGTGGTTACAGGTTTATCTCACCACTAGCTGTTGTTGTGGTTACAGGTTTATCTCACCACTAGCTGTTGTTGTGGTTACTGTTGTTGTGGTTACAGGTTTATCTCACCGCTAGCTGTTGTTGTGGTTACAGGTTTATCTCACCGCTAGCTGTTGTTGTGGTTACAGGTTTATCTCACCACTAGCTGTTGTTGTGGTTACAGGTTTATCTCACCACTAGCTGTTGTTGTGGTTACAGGTTTATCTCACCGCTAGCTGTTGTTGTGGTTACAGGTTTATCTCACCACTAGCTGTTGTTGTGGTTACTGTTGTTGTGGTTACAGGTTTATCTCACCGCTAGCTGTTGTTGTGGTTACAGGTTTATCTCACCTCTAGCTGTTGTTGTGGTTACTGTTGTTGTGGTTACAGGTTTATCTCACCTCTAGCTGTTGTTGTGGTTACTGTTGTTGTGGTTACAGGTTTATCTCACCACTAGCTGTTGTTGTGGTTACTGTTGTTGTGGTTACAGGTTTATCTCACCACTAGCTGTTGTTATGGTTACAGGTTTATCTCACCACTAGCTGTTGTTGTGGTTACAGGTTTATCTCACCGCTAGCTGTTGTTGTGGTTACAGGTTTATCTCACCACTAGCTGTTGTTGTGGTTACAGGTTTATCTCACCACTAGCTGTTGTTGTGGTTACAGGTTTATCTCACCACTAGCTGTTGTTGTGGTTACAGGTTTATCTCACCACTAGCTGTTGTTGTGGTTACTGTTGTTGTGGTTACAGGTTTATCTCACCACTAGCTGTTGTTGTGGTTACAGGTTTATCTCACCACTAGCTGTTGTTGTGGTTACAGGTTTATCTCACCACTAGCTGTTGTTGTGGTTACAGGTTTATCTCACCACTAGCTGTTGTTGTGGTTACAGGTTTATCTCACCTCTAGCTGTTGTTGTGGTTACTGTTGTTGTGGTTACAGGTTTATCTCACCACTAGCTGTTGTTGTGGTTACAGGTTTATCTCACCACTAGCTGTTGTTGTGGTTACAGGTTTATCTCACCACTAGCTGTTGTTGTGGTTACAGGTTTATCTCACCACTAGCTGTTGTTGTGGTTACAGGTTTATCTCACCACTAGCTGTTGTTGTGGTTACAGGTTTATCTCACCACTAGCTGTTGTTGTGGTTACAGGTTTATCTCACCTCTAGCTGTTGTTGTGGTTACAGGTTTATCTCACCACTAGCTGTTGTTGTGGTTACAGGTTTATCTCACCACTAGCTGTTGTTGTGGTTACAGGTTTGTCTCACCACTAGCTGTTGTTGTGGTTACTGTTGTTGTTGTTACTGTTGTTGTGTTTACTGTTGTTAAGGTTACTGTTGTGGTTACTGTTGTGGCTACTGTTGTTCTGGTCACAGGTTAATCTCACCGCTAGCTGTTGTTGTGGTTACTGTTGTTGTGGTTACTGTTGTTGTGGTTACTTTTGTTGTTACTGTTGTTGTGGTTACAGGTTTATCTCACAGCTAGCTGTTGTGGTTACTGTTGTTGTGGTTACTGTTGTGGTTACTGTTGTGGTTACTGTTGTTGGGGTTACAGGTTTATAAGTACACTTTTCCCTCCATTCATTGAGGAGACTCTCTCCATGCAGTCACACTGTATTTTTGGTTGTGGCGTTTTTGTGGCTTGTTTGTTCTGGCACCTCTCAACACCCCTCATTATCACCATCTATGCACTCAACCACTCACTTACATTACTGATTACTGACTACACACAACATTGTTAATTGTATATAGTTTACTTTAGTAATGCTTTATCTTGGCCAGGTCGCAGTTGTAAATGAGAACTTGTTCTTAACTAGCCTACCTGGTTAAATAAAGGTGAAATAAATAAATATAAATAAATAAAATAGTTCATAAATATATTTTTGTTATTCCTTGATCTCTGTGTTGTCTCCCTTTTTGTTACGGGCTGCGAGATGGTTTTTGACAAACACCTCCATGTGTCAAGCAGACCACCATAGTTCCTGTGCCTGAGAATGCCAAGGTGACGTGTCTAAATGATTATCGCCCTGTACCAATCACATCTGTAGCCATGACGTGCTTTTGAAAGGGCTGATCGTTGCTCACATCAACACCATCATCCCACTCCAGGAGTGGACCCACTCCAATTCTCATACCGCCCCACAGATTTTATTTTTTTTATTTTTATTTTACCTTTATTTAACCAGGCAAGTCAGTTAAGAACAAATTCTTATTTTCCATGACTGCCTAGGAACAGTGGGTTAACTGCCTGTTCAGGGGCAGAACGACAGATTTGTGCCTTGTCAGCTCTGGGATTTGAACTTGCAACCTTTCGGTTACAAGTCCAACACTCCAACCACTAGGCTACCCTGCCGCCCCAGATGAATGTATCTGTACTGGGAATCTGTAGTGGGTATCTATACTGGGTATCTGTAATGGGAATCTGTAGTGGGTACCTGTAGTGGGTATCTGTAGTGGGTATCTGTAGTGGGTATCTGTAATGGGAATCTGTAGTGGGTACCTGTAGTGGGTATCTATACTGGGAATCTGTAGTGGGTATCTGTAATGGGAATCTGTAGTGGGTATCTATACTGGGTATCTGTAATGGGAATCTGTAGTGGGTACCTGTAGTGGGTATCTGTAGTGGGTATCTATACTGGGAATCTGTAGTGGGTATCTGTAATGGGAATCTGTAGTGGGTATCTATACCGGGAATCTGTAGTGGGTATCTGTACTGGGAATCTGTAGTGGGTATCTGTATTGTGTATCTGTACTGGGAATCTGTAGTGGATACCTGTAGTGTGTATCTGTAGTAGGTATCTGTAGTAGGTATCTGTAGTGGGTATCTGTAGTGGGTATCTGTAGTAGGTATCTGTACTGGGTACATGTAGTGGGTATCTGTAGTGGGTATCTGTAGTGGGTATCTGTAGTGGGTATCTGTACTGGGTACCTGTAGTGGGTATCTGTACTGGGTATCTGTACTGGGTACCTGTACTGGCTACCTGTAGTGTGGATCTGTAGTGGGTATCAGTAGTGGGTACCTGTAGTGGGTACCTGTAGTGGGTATCTGTATTGTGGATCTGTAGTGGGTATCTGTAGTGGGTACCTGTAGTGGGTACCTGTAGTGGGTATCTGTAGTAGGTATCTGTAGTGGGTACCTGTAGTGGGTACCTGTAGTGCGTACCTGTAGTGGGTATCTGTACTGGGTATCTGTACTGGGTACCTCTACTGGCTACCTGTAGTGTGGATCTGTAGTGGGTATCAGTAGTGGGTACCTGTAGTGTGTATCTGTAGTGGGTACCTGTACTGGGTACCTGCACTGGGTACCTGTACTGGGTACCTGTAGTGTGCATCTGTAGTGGGTACCTGTACTGGGTACCTGTAGTGTGTATCTGTAGTGGGTATCAGTATTGTGGATATGTAGTGGGTATCTGTAGTGGGTACCTGTAGTGTGCATCTGTAGTGGGTACCTGTACTGGGTACCTGTAGTGGGTACCTGTACTGGGTACCTGTGTTGTGGATCTGTGTTGTGGATCTGTAGTGGGTATCTGTGTTGTGGATCTGTAGTGGGTATCTGTAGTGGGTATCTGTAGTGGGTATCTGTCATGGGTATCTCTGTTGTGGATCTGTAGTGGAGTCTGATGTTCCTATCTCTATCTCTGTCTCTCTCTCTCTGTCTGTCTGTCTGTCTGTCTGTCTGTCTGTCTGTCTGTCTGTCTGTCTGTCTGTCTGTCTGTCTGTCTGTCTGTCTGTCTGTCTGTCTGTCTGTCTGTCTGTCTGTCTGTCTGTCTGTCTGTCTGTCTGAGAGGGCCGCTCTTACTCTCTGTCTCTGTCTCTCTCGCTCCTTACCGGACTCAAGGAGTGAAACATATTGCCTCTTCATATTACAAAGGTACATAGAGAGATTTGTCTGCTCTTTGTCCGTCTCTTCTCCTCTCCTCAACAGTCCTCCGTTCTCCTCTAACCCTCTCTCTCTCTTCTCTCACCCTTTCCCTGTCCTCTCTCCTCCCCTCTGTCCTCCAAGCCTCTCCCCCTCTCTCTCTACTCTCTCTCTTCTCTCACCTTTTCCCCTGTCCTCTCTCATCCCCCTCTGTCCTCCTAGCCTCCTCTCCCCCTCTCTACTCTCTCTCATCTCTCACCTTTTCCCCTGTCCTCTCTCCTCCCCTTCTGTCCTCCTACCCTCCTCTCCCCCTCTCTCTACTCTCTCTCTCTCATCTCTCACCTTTTCCCCTGTCCTCTCTCCTCCCCTTCTGTCCTCCTACCCTCCTCTCCCCCTCTCTCTACTCTCTCTCTCTCATCTCTCACCTTTGCCCCTGTCCTCTCTCCTCCTTCTGTCCTCCTACCCTCCTCTCCCCCTCTCTCTACTCTCTCTCCCGCCTTTCCACCTCTCCCATTGTCTTACAACACAGACATGTTGTAATTACCATTAGCAGCAACAAGAGGCAGTGGCAGCTTCATTGGTATGCTACTGATTGTCCTGTGATAGGAGGAAAGCCTGGCAGTTAGACAATGAACAAAGGCCACCAGGGGTAGGGTGGCACCAGGGACGTATTGGGATGGTCCTACCTCCAATCCCCTCCGGGCCCCTGTTGTCAAAGCAGGGGGAGAGGACCAACAAAAGCCTCCCGTCATTTACCACGCGACGACATGCAGCCATTTTAATTAATTTTCACTCAGCTGTCCTTTGAGTGTCTAGTGTGGTGGTGACCTCCCCAGTCATCCACCTATAGCCTCAGTGGCTAGACTATTCCCCAATGTGTGTGTGTGTGTGCGTGTGCGTGTGTGCGTGTGTGTGTGTGTGCGTGTGTGTGTGTGTGTGTGTGTGTGTGTGTGTGTGCGTGTGCGTGTGCGTGTACGTGTACGCGTGTGTGTGTGCGTGTGTGCGTGTGTGTGTGTGTGTTGCTCTCCTTAAAGTGTTTCATATGGTTGTGGCCCCATGTCATTATGGTGGAATACAGGTTGTCTTTCTCACTCTGTGTCCTTTTCCTGCCTATGCTGTCAGTGGTTGTGTGGGAAGCAGCAGAATAAACTGCACTCTGTGCCTACTGGTCACGTTCCAGGACGTTCTGTTTGAAGAGGAGCTGGCCTGTGTAGAAGAGTGTGCAGCTCTGTCCCTACTGGTCATGTTCCAGGATGTTCTGTTTGGAGAAGAGCTGGGCTGAAAGAGTGTGCTGGTCTGTCCCTCCCGGTCACGTTCCAGGACGTTCTGTTTGGAGAAGAGCTGGGCTGAAAGAGTGTCCTGCTCTGTCCCTACTGGTCACGTTCCAGGACGTTCTGTTTGGAGAAGAGCTGGGCTGAAAGAGTGTGCTGGTCCACTTTTAAAGGTCTTGAATGTTGTGGTCCCATCTTTAGTTGAAATAGATTATTAGATTAGATTATTAGATTAGTTGAAATAGATTATTAGATTAGATTATTAGATTAGTTGAAATAGATTATTAGATTAGATTATTAGATTAGTTGAAATAGATTAGCAGTCTATTAGATTCTAGCTGAGACAGGGGGGCTCGAGGATAAGCCTGATGAGAGTTGATCAAATTGCTGTTGTCTTCAAGCTGTTTTGGTGTGGATGAATCCACAGGGGTAACAGTAGGCTGCGGTAGGCCAGACCCTTTCTGGGTGTAAATCTATGATCCAACATGCTCAAGGGGATACTGTCCCAACATGTTCAAGGGGGGTCCTGTCCCAACATGTTCAAGGGAACAGGACCCAACATGTTCAAGGGTAGTACTCTCCCAACATGTTCAAGGGGTTCCTGTCCCAACATGTTCAAGGGGATCCTGTCCCAACATGTTCAAGGGGTTCCTGTCCCAACATGTTCAAGGGGGTCCTGTCCCAACATGTTCAAGGGGCTCCTGTCCCAACATGTTCAAGGGGTTCCTGTCCCAACATGTTCAAGGGTGGATTCAACTGCCCCGAAGCCCCCTGGTCCTACTCACCTGCCCCCTGGTCCTGGTCACCAGCCCCCTGGTCCTACTCACCAGCCCCCTGGTCCTAGTCACCAGAGGGGGTGGATCCTGCCACCCTATAGCCCCCTGGGTTTGGATTCGGGGCTGATAAACTAATGGCCACATTGCTGCTAGAGGTCAGTAGGGCTGCGGAGGTGATCACATCCTCCTTACAAACAGTATTTTGTTTCCAAAAGGTATCAAAATGATCAACAGAAGTTACACCCATTGAGATGCAATGATCACGTAGTCAGTTGGGAAGAATCCTGCTAAAGCCTTCAATGCTGTGATTCAGAGAAGGCACAGGGCCAGATATGATGGGTCTTTTATTAGTGTCTAGCAGAGAGTCAATCAGCACTTTAAAATCCAGTTTCAACTGTTCAGAGCTGCCCTTCATAATGTCATCAAAACCCTCATGGACTAGGATAGAATCAATGTTCATGTCCTGGCGTAGTACATTCAGGAGCAGCTTAGTCATGTTATTTACTCGAGCTCTGGGATGGGACATTGTTTTTGCACCAGGAACAGTCACATTTCTTACCATGGACCTCCTCAAAATCACGGCTGGCGAGAAGGACGAGGAAACAAGCCCAACCTTACGCTTCACAGGATGGTGCCCCCGACAGATGGAGAAGCCTCACTCGATCCAGAGCAGGGACTATGGCCTGCTAATGTTGTTCTTCTCAGACCATATTATGGGACGGAAGGTTGCCGACGTCCACCAAGCTGGAAACGAACCAAAACGTGGCTTTTACATGCCTGGTTTGCTAGATTGACATTTACTACATTGTTTTTTTAAACAGATGTGTTTCTTTGGTGTTAGAAAAACACCAGTTGTCTTTTGGACCACCAGGCTGCTGATGTCATGCATCCTGTTTGAGTTTACGGTTCAGAAAATATTCTGACCCCTTTACTTTTTTCCACATTTTGTTACGTTACAGCCTTATTGAAAAATGTATGAAATTATAATTTTTTCCTTTGTCAATCTACACACAATACCCCATAATGACATCACAATACCCCATAATGACATCACAATACCCCATAATGACATCACAATATCCCATAATGACATCACAATATCCCATAATGACATCACAATACCCCATAATAACATCACAATACCCCATAATGACATCACAATACCCCATAATGACATCACAATATCCCATAATGACATCACAATACCCCATAATGACATCACAATATCCCATATTGACATCACAATACCGCATATTGACATCACAATATCCCATATTAACATCACAATATCCCATATTGACATCACAATACCCCATAATGACATCACAATATCCCATAACGACATCACAATACCCCATAATGACATCACAATACCCCATAATGACATCACAATACCCCATAATGACATCACAATATCCCATAATGACATCACAATACCCCATAATGACATCACAATATCCCATATTGACATCACAATACCGCATAATGACATCACAATATCCCATATTGACATCACAATATCCCATATTGACATCACAATACCCCATAATGACATCACAATATCCCATAACGACATCACAATACCCCATAATGACATCACAATTAAAACTGAAATATCACATTTATGTAAGTGCTCAAATTAAATCTAATTGTATTTGTCTCATGTGCCAAATACTACTTAGACCAAAAGTATCTTGTTGAAGCACGTTTGGCAGTGATTACAGCCTCCAGTCTTCTTGGGTTTGACGTTACAAGCTTGGCACCACTGCATTTGGGTAGTTTCTCCCATTCTTCTCTGCAGATCCTCTCAAGCTCTGTCAGGTTGGATGGGGAGCGTCGCTGCACAGCTATTTGCAGGTCTCTCCTGAGTCTTTCGAACTGGTTCAGGTTGGGAGCCACTCCTGGTTTGGCAGTTCCAAGATGGTGTAGTTGTGCAGACGTGTTTTGTCCTTGTCCCATGTACATTTTTGCTATTCGTCTTTATTGGTATATATTTCAATATTTTTTTCAATCTCTTTTTTTCCATTTTAAATTAAATACACCTTCCGGCAACCCGCCTCATGCAATTGTGATATGGATCTGCTATTCTTAGACCTTATAGCTAGAACCTCCATCAGATGCTAACCAGCTAATTAACTACTAGCTATTTTAGTCATTTTTAGCCACTGCTAGCAGGCTCTTACCTTTACCTTTAGCTCAGACACCAGCCGCTTTCAGCCTGGACTGTGCCAGTCTGCAAAGCGCGATATCAACCCTGAGCATCAGATTCCTTACTCCAGAGTGAAGAGCCCGAAGAAGAGCCCCGAAGCTAGCCTGGATAATACTCGCCAGTCTGCACAGCGCGATATCAACCCTGAGCATATCGGACTGTTTCCACTACATCACCAGATTCCTGCCGTAAACTCTGGACCGTTACTCCAGATCATCACAGCTAGCTAGTGACCGAGTGGCCCAGGCCCGACGCTAGCCTTGAGACAGGTCCATCTACCGGCCTGCTCAGTGGACCCTATGATCACTTGGCTACACAGTTGATGCCTCCCGGACTCTTCACTGACACGACTAGAAGCCACTACATCACTGGATTCCTGCCGTAAGCTCGGCACATTTGTGCCGGATCATCGCAGCTGGCTAGCTGCCACCGAGTGGCTATAGTGGCTAAAGTCCCGAAGCTAGCACCAGTTAGCATCGAAATCACACCAGCTACAATACCTCTTCTGCCAATTGGCCTGGATCCATCACTACTGGTCTGCCGATATAATTCCGTCCGATGTGCCCTCAACCGGCCTTGGTCGGACGTCGGTATTTATGCTTTTTCATAACGACAACTACAAGATTGATGTCAGTATAACAATATAATGTTCATGATGTCAATGTGACAACTGTCTCCAGACATGTCAATAGATGTAGTATAAACCCGTCTTTAGTCTTGAAATCTTTGGTTGTTTAGTAGAGTACCGTACTCACCCTGTTTACTACACTACAGTACTCACTCTGTTTACTACACTACAGTACTCACTCTGTTTACTACACTACAGTACTCACTCTGTTTACTACACTACAGTACTCACTCTGTTTACTACACTACAGTACTCACTCTGTTTACTACACTACAGTACTCACTCTGTTTACTACACTACAGTACTCACTCTGTTTACTACACTACAGTACTCTGTTTACTACACTACAGTACTCACTCTGTTTACTACACTACAGTACTCACTCTGTTTACTACACTACAGTACTCTGTTTACTACACTACAGTACTCTGTTTACTACACTACAGTACTCACTCTGTTTACTACACTACAGTACTCTGTTTACTACACTACAGTACTCACTCTGTTTAGCACACTAGAGTACTCACTCTGTTTAGCACATGGCCTCTAATGTGAATCCTTAAAGAGATGGGTGTGGCTAAAGGCTTAAGAGGGTGTGAACGATGCCGAATGGGCGGGGCTAAAGGCTTAAGAGGGTGTCTGCAGCGGAGAAGGCGGAAAGCTTCAAGTTTCTCGGCGTTCCACATCACGGACAAACTGGCCCACCCACACAGAGAGTAGAAGGCTGTAACATCGCCTGGCAACTGCATCGCCTGGCAACCGCAGGGCTCTCCAGAGGGTGGTGCAGTCTACGCTGCTCTGACATTGCTCGTCCATATATTTATATATTCTTAATTCCATTCCTTTACTTAGATTTGTGTGTATTGGATAAGTGTTGTGTAATTGATAGATATTATCGCAATAACATCTGCTGAACACGTGTATGCGACCAATACAATTTGATTTGTTTCGACGATGCTGTAGACAAAGGAGAGCTCTCCAGTAGGTGTACCAAAAATATTCAAGTGCCATTTTCTCAAAAAAGTGGGGTTACAAGTTTATCAACTTTCAATGCATAATGTCCCATTGTTCCTCAACTGTAGTGTACGATATACAATTTTCTATCTCTGAGTCACTACCTTTATTCTAAATAAAGATAAATAGTTATAGATAAATAGATATACCATTTTCTAGCTGTACTTATATCTAATGTAAAAAAATAAAAAATAAAAATTCTACATAAGACTGAATCGAGCCGATATAAACAATTCTGTAGGATTGAGGCTTTCTAGTACATTATTACAGCATATATGGCCTGCTAATGTTGTTCTTCTCAGACCATAATTTATTTCAGATCTCCAGCTTTAATAACAGTTGGCGTATCACTTGTGCACCTTCAATTTACTCAAAATGTTGTCAATTAGCCTATCAGAAGCATTTAAAGCCATGACATCATTTTCTGGAATTTTCAGAAAACTTCTGACCCACTGGAATTGTGATACATTGAAATATAAGTAAAATAATCTTGTCTGTAAACAATTGTTGGAAAAATTTACTTGTGTCATGCACAAAGTAGATGTCCTAACCGACTTGCCAAAACTATAGTTTGTTAACAAGAAATTTGTGGAGTGGTTGAAAAACGAGTTTTAATGACTCCGACTTCAACTGTATATGAATAAACGTCTAATTTTGCAGTGAGACAGTGAGAGCTTGTTGGGCTGTTCCCCGACGTTGTCTGTGCGTTGTCTGTGCGTTGTCTGTGCATGCATGTCTGCATAGGTTTGTGATTTAAAATCACAAGCGCATATCCTGCAGTTGGGAAACAAGCAATTTGGGCAGCTGTGGAATGCACTGTTTGATTTTTGCAAAATATATTGCGACCCATCTCCTCCACAAAGTTGACTGCAGTTTACCAAAAAAACACCCAGGTGATCATCAATGCTCTTGGAAGAATATTCTATGGACAGATGAGTCAAAAGGATAACGTTTGGGACGACAAATGTCTCAATATGTCTTCCCTGTTAAAGACACCTGGGTCTCAATATGTCTTCTCTGTTAAAGACTCCTGGGTCTCAATATGTCTTCCCTGTTAAAGACTCCTGGGTCTCTATATGTCTTCCCTGTTAAAGAGACATACGTCTCAATATGTCTTCCCTGTTAAAGAGACATATGTCTCAATATGTCTTCCCTGTTAAAGAGGCATATGTCTCAATATGTCTTCCTGTTAAAGACTCATGGGTCTCAATATGTCTTCCTGTTAAAGAGACCTGGGTCTCAATATGCCTTCCCTGTTAAAGACTCCTGGGTCTCAATATGTCTTCCTGATAAAGACTCCTGGGTCTCAATATGTCTTCCCTGTTAAAGACTCCTGGGTCTCAATATGTCTTCCCTGTTAAAGACTCCTGGGTCTCAATATGTCTTCCCTGTTAAAGAGACATATGTCTCAATATGTCTTCCTGTTAAAGACTCCTGGGTCTCAATATGTCTTCCCTGTTAAAGACTCCTGGGTCTCAATATGTCTTCCCTGTTAAAGAGACCTGGGTCTCAATATGTCTTCCTGTTAAAGACTCCTGGGTCTCAATATGTCTTCCTGTTAAAGACTCCTGGGTCTCAATATGTCTTCCCTGTTAAAGAGACCTGGATCTCAATATGTCTTCCTGTTAAAGACTCCTGGGTCTCAATATGTCTTCCCTGTTAAAGAGACCTGGGTCTCAATATGTCTTCCTGTTAAAGACTCCTGGGTCTCAATATGTCTTCCTGTTAAAGACTCCTGGGTCTCAATATGTCTTCCCTGTTAAAGAGACCTGGATCTCAATATGTCTTCTCTGTTAAAGACTCCTGGGTCTCAATATGTCTTCCCTGTTAAAGAGACATATGTCTCAATATGTCTTCCTGTTAAAGACTCCTGGGTCTCAATATGTCTTCCCTGTTAAAGACACCTGGGTCTCAATATGTCTTCCCTGTTAAAGACACCTGGGTCTCAATATGTCTTCCCTGTTAAAGAGACCTGGGTCTCAATATGTCTTCCCTGTTAAAGACACCTGGGTCTCAATATGTCTTCCCTGTTAAAGACTCCTGGGTCTCAATATGTCTTACCTGTTAAATACTCCTGGGTCTCAATATGTCTTCCCTGTTAAAGAGACCTGGGTCTCAATATGTCTTCCTGTTAAAGACTCCTGGGTCTCAATATGACTTCCCTGTTAAAGAGACCTGGGTCTCAATATGTCTTCCTGTTTAAGAGACGTATGTCTCAATATGTCTTCCCTGTTAAAGACTCCTGGGTCTCTATATGTCTTCCTGTTAAAGACTCCTGGGTCTCAATATGTCTTCCCTGTTAAAGACTCCTGGGTCTCAATATGTCTTCCTGTTAAAGACTCCTGGGTCTCAATATGTCTTCCCTGTTAAAGAGACCTGGGTCTCAATATGTCTTCTCTGTTAAAGACTCCTGGGTCTCAATATGTCTTCCCTGTTAAAGAGACATATGTCTCAATATGTCTTCCTGTTAAAGACTCCTGGGTCTCAATATGTCTTCCTGTTAAAGACTCCTGGGTCTCAATATGTCTTCCTGTTAAAGACTCCTGGGTCTCAAAATGTCTTCCCTGTTAAAGACTCCTGGGTCTCAATATGTCTTCCATGTTAAAGAGACCTGGGTCTCAATATGTCTTCCTGTTTAAGAGACATATGTCTCAATATGTCTTCCCTGTTAAAGACTCCTGGGTCTCAATATGTCTTCCCTGTTAAAGACTCCTGGGTCTCAATATGTCTTCCTGTTTAAGAGACGTATGTCTCAATATGTCTTCCCTGTTAAAGACTCCTGGGTCTCAATATGTCTTCCCTGTTAAAGAGACCTGGATCTCAATATGTCTTCCTGTTTAAGAGACATATGTCTCAATATGTCTTCCCTGTTAAAGACTCCTGGGTCTCAATATGTCTTCCCTGTTAAAGACTCCTGGGTCTCAATATGTCTTCCTGTTAAAGACTCCTGGGTCTCAATATGTCTTCCCTGTTAAAGAGACCTGGGTCTCAATATGTCTTCCTGTTAAAGACTCCTGGGTCTCAATATGTCTTCCCTGTTAAAGAGACATATGTCTCAATATGTCTTCCCTGTTAAAGACTCCTGGGTCTCAATATGTCTTCCCTGTTAAAGACTCCTGGGTCTCAATATGTCTTCCCTGTTAAAGATTCCTGGGTCTCAATATGTCTTCCCTGTTTAAGAGACATATGTCTCAATATGTCTTCCCTGTTAAAGACTCCTGGGTCTCAATATGTCTTCCCTGTTAAAGACTCCTGGGTCTCAATATGTCTTCCTGTTAAAGACTCCTGGGTCTCAATATGTCTTCCTGTTAAAGACTCCTGGGTCTCAATATGTCTTCCTGTTAAAGACTCCTGGGTCTCAATATGTCTTCCTGTTAAAGACTCCTGGGTCTCAATATGTCTTCCTGTTAAAGAGACCTGGGTCTCAATATGTCTTCCCTGTTAAAGACTCCTGGGTCTCAATATATCTTCCTGTTAAAGACTCCTGGGTCTCAATGTGTGTTCCCTGTTAAAGACTCCTGGGTCTCAATATGTCTTCCCTGTTAAAGACTCCTGGGTCTCAATATGTCTTACCTGTTAAATACTCCTGGGTCTCAATATGTCTTCCCTGTTAAAGAGACCTGGGTCTCAATATGTCTTCCCTGTTAAAGACTCCTGGGTCTCAATATGTCTTCCCTGTTAAAGATTCCTGGGTCTCAATATGTCTTCCCTGTTAAAGAGACATATGTCTCAATATGTCTTCCCTGTTAAAGACTCCTAGGTCTCAATATGTCTTCCATGTTAAAGACTCCTGGGTCTCAATATGTCTTCCCTGTTAAAGAGACCTGGATCTCAATATGTCTTCCTGTTTAAGAGACATATGTCTCAATATGTCTTCCCTGTTAAAGACTCCTGGGTCTCAATATGTCTTCCCTGTTAAAGACTCCTGGGTCTCAATATGT
Organism: Oncorhynchus tshawytscha; assembly: GCF_018296145.1. Taxonomy (NCBI): domain Eukaryota; kingdom Metazoa; phylum Chordata; class Actinopteri; order Salmoniformes; family Salmonidae; genus Oncorhynchus; species Oncorhynchus tshawytscha. The sequence goes on along the minus strand of NC_056429.1, from coordinate 3,587,161 downwards.
CTTCCTGTTAAAGACTCCTGGGTCTCAATATGTCTTCCCTGTTAAAGACTCCTGGGTCTCAATATGTCTTCCCTGTTAAAGATTCCTGGGTCTCAATATGTCTTACCTGTTAAAGAGACATATGTCACAATATGTCTTCCTGTTAAAGACTCCTAGGTCTCAATATGTCTTCCCTGTTAAAGACTCCTGGGTCTCAATATGTCTTCCCTGTTAAATAGACATATGTCTCAATATGTCTTCCTGTTAAAGACTCCTGGGTCTCAAAATGTCTTCCCTGTTAAAGACTCCTGGGTCTCAATATGTCTTCCATGTTAAAGAGACCTGGGTCTCAATATGTCTTCCTGTTTAAGAGACATATGTCTCAATATGTCTTCCCTGTTAAAGACTCCTGGGTCTCAATATGTCTTCCCTGTTAAAGACTCCTGGGTCTCAATATGTCTTCCTGTTTAAGAGACGTATGTCTCAATATGTCTTCCCTGTTAAAGACTCCTGGGTCTCAATATGTCTTCCCTGTTAAAGACTCCTGGGTCTCAATATGTCTTCCTGTTAAAGACTCCTGGGTCTCAATATATCTTCCTGTTAAAGAGACCTGGGTCTCAATATGTCTTCCTGTTAAAGACTCCTGGGTCTCAATATGTCTTCCCTGTTAAAGAGACATATGTCTCAATATGTCTTCCTGTTAAAGACTCCTGGGTCTCAATATGTCTTCCCTGTTAAAGACTCCTGGGTCTCAATATGTCTTCCCTGTTAAAGATTCCTGGGTCTCAATATGTCTTCCCTGTTTAAGAGACATATGTCTCAATATGTCTTCCCTGTTAAAGAGACCTGGGTCTCAATATGTCTTCCCTGTTAAAGACTCCTGGGTCTCAATATGTCTTCCTGTTAAAGACTCCTGGGTCTCAATATGTCTTCCTGTTAAAGACTCCTGGGTCTCAATATGTCTTCCCTGTTAAAGAGACCTGGGTCTCAATATGTCTTCCTGTTAAAGACTCCTGGGTCTCAATATGTCTTCCCTGTTAAAGAGACCTGTGTCTCAATATGTCTTCCCTGTTAAAGACTCCTGGGTCTCAATATGTCTTCCTGTTAAAGACTCCTGGGTCTCAATGTGTGTCTTCCTGTTAAAGACTCCTGGGTCTCAATATGTCTTCCTGTTAAAGACTCCTGGGTCTCAATATGTCTTCCTGTTAAAGATTCCTGGGTCTCAATATGTCTTCCCTGTTAAAGAGACATATGTCTCAATATGTCTTCCCTGTTAAAGACTCCTGGGTCTCAATATGTCTTCCCTGTTAAAGACTCCTGGGTCTCAATATGTCTTCCCTGTTAAAGAGACATATGTCTCAATATGTCTTCCTGTTAAAGACTCCTGGGTCTCAATATGTCTTCCCTGTTAAAGACTCCTGGGTCTCAATATGTCTTCCCTGTTAAAGAGACCTGGATCTCAATATGTCTTCCTGTTAAAGAGACATATGTCTCAATATGTCTTCCTGTTAAAGACTCCTGGGTCTCAATATGTCTTCCTGTTAAAGACTCCTGGGTCTCAATATGTCTTCCTGTTAAAGACTCCTGGGTCTCAATATGTCTTCCCTGTTAAAGACTCCTGGGTCTCAATATGTCTTCCCTGTTAAAGACTCCTGGGTCTCAATATGTCTTCCCTGTTAAAGAGACATATGTCTCAATATGTCTTCCCTGTTAAAGACTCCTAGGTCTCAATATGTCTTCCTGTTAAAGACTCCTGGGTCTCAATATGTCTTCCCTGTTAAATAGACATATGTCTCAATATGTCTTCCTGTTAAAGACTCCTGGGTCTCAATATGTCTTCCTGTTAAAGACTCCTGGGTCTCAATATGTCTTCCTGTTAAAGACTCCTGGGTCTCAATATGTCTTCCTGTTAAAGAGACCTGGTCTCAATATGTCTTCCTGTTCTCAATATGTCTTCCTGTTAAAGAGACCTGGGTCTCAATATGTCTTCCTGTTAAAGACTCCTGGGTCTCAATATGTCTTCCTGTTAAAGACTCCTGGGTCTCAATATGTCTTCCCTGTTAAAGAGACCTGGATCTCAATATGTCTTCTCTGTTAAAGACTCCTGGGTCTCAATATGTCTTCCCTGTTAAAGAGACATATGTCTCAATATGTCTTCCTGTTAAAGACTCCTGGGTCTCAATATGTCTTCCCTGTTAAAGAGACCTGGGTCTCAATATGTCTTCCTGTTAAAGACTCCTGGGTCTCAATATGTCTTCCTGTTAAAGACTCCTGGGTCTCAATATGACTTCCCTGTTAAAGAGACCTGGGTCTCAATATGTCTTCCTGTTAAAGACTCCTGGGTCTCAATATGTCTTCCTGTTAAAGACTCCTGGGTCTCAATATGTCTTCCTGTTAAAGACTCCTGGGTCTCAATATGTCTTCCCTGTTAAAGAGACCTGGGTCTCAATATGTCTTCCCTGTTTAAGAGACATATGTCTCAATATGTCTTCCTGTTAAAGACTCCTGGGTCTCAATATGTCTTCCCTGTTAAAGAGACCTGGGTCTCAATATGTCTTCCCTGTTAAAGACTCCTGGGTCTCAATATGTCTTCCTGTTAAAGACTCCTGGGTCTCAATATGACTTCCCTGTTAAAGAGACCTGGGTCTCAATATGTCTTCCTGTTTAAGAGACGTATGTCTCAATATGTCTTCCCTGTTAAAGACTCCTGGGTCTCAATATGTCTTCCCTGTTAAAGAGACCTGGGTCTCAATATGTCTTCCCTGTTAAAGACTCCTGGGTCTCAATATGACTTCCCTGTTAAAGAGACCTGGGTCTCAATATGTCTTCCTGTTTAAGAGACGTATGTCTCAATATGTCTTCCTGTTAAAGAGACCTGGGTCTCAATATGTCTTCCCTGTTAAAGACTCCTGGGTCTCAATATGACTTCCCTGTTAAAGAGACCTGGGTCTCAATATGTCTTCCTGTTTAAGAGACGTATGTCTCAATATGTCTTCCTGTTAAAGTCTCCTGGGTCTCTATATGTCTTCCCTGTTAAAGACTCCTGGGTCTCAATATGTCTTCCTTGTTAAAGACTCCTGGGTCTCAATATGTCTTCCTGTTAAAGACTCCTGGGTCTCAATATGTCTTCCTATTAAAGACTCCTGGGTCTCAATATGTCTTCCCTGTTAAAGAGACATATGTCTCAATATGTCTTCCCTGTTAAAGACTCCTGGGTCTCAATATGTCTTCCCTGTTAAAGACTCCTGGGTCTCAATATGTCTTCCCTGTTAAAGATTCCTGGGTCTCAATATGTCTTCCCTGTTAAAGAGACATATGTCTCAATATGTCTTCCTGTTAAAGACTCCTGGGTCTCAATATGTCTTCCCTGTTAAAGAGACCTGGGTCTCAATATGTCTTCCTGTTAAAGACTCCTGGGTCTCAATATGTCTTCCTGTTAAAGACTCCTGGGTCTCAATATGTCTTCCCTGTTAAAGAGACATATGTCTCAATATGTCTTCCCTGTTAAAGACTCCTGGGTCTCAATATGTCTTCCCTGTTAAAGACTCCTGGGTCTCAATATGTCTTCCCTGTTAAATAGACATGTGTCTCAATATGTCTTCCTGTTAAAGACTCCTGGGTCTCAATATGTCTTCCTGTTAAAGAGACCTGGGTCTCAATATGTCTTCCTGTTAAAGACTCCTGGGTCTCAATATGTCTTCCTGTTAAAGAGACCTGGATCTCAATATGTCTTCCTGTTAAAGACTCCTGTGTCTCAATATGTCTTCCTGTTAAAGACTCCTGGGTCTCAGTATGTTTTCCCTGTTAAAGAGACCTGGGTCTCAATATGTCTTCCTGTTAAAGACTCCTGGGTCTCAATATGTCTTCCTGTTAAAGACTCCTGGGTCTTCCCTGTTAAAGAGACATATGTCTCAATATGTCTTCCTGTTAAAGACTCCTGGGTCTCAATATGTCTTCCCTGTTAAAGAGACCTGGGTCTCAATATGTCTTCCTCTTCCCTGTTAAAGACTCCTGGGTCTCAATATGTCTTCCTGTTAAAGACTCCTGGGTCTCAATATGTCTTCCCTGTTAAAGAGACATATGTCTCAATATGTCTTCCCTGTTAAAGACTCCTGGGTCTCAATATGTCTTCCCTGTTAAAGACTCCTGGGTCTCAATATGTCTTCCCTGTTAAAGATTCCTGGGTCTCAATATGTCTTCCCTGTTAAAGAGACATATGTCTCAATATGTCTTCCCTGTTAAAGACTCCTAGGTCTCAATATGTCTTCCATGTTAAAGACTCCTGGGTCTCAATATGTCTTCCCTGTTAAAGAGACATATGTCTCAATATGTCTTCCTGTTAAAGACTCCTGGGTCTCAATATGTCTTCCTGTTAAAGACTCCTGGGTCTCAATATGTCTTCCCTGTTAAAGACTCCTGGGTCTCAATATGTCTTCCCTGTTAAAGACTCCTGGGTCTCAATATGTCTTCCCTGTTAAAGAGACATATGTCTCAATATGTCTTCCCTGTTAAAGAGACCTGGGTCTCAATATGTCTTCCCTGTTAAAGACTCCTGGGTCTCAATATGTCTTCCCTGTTAAAGACTCCTGGGTCTCAATATGTCTTCCCTGTTAAAGAGACATATGTCTCATTATGTATTCCCTGTTAAAGAGACATATGTCTCAATATGTCTTCCCTGTTAAAGAGACATATGTCTCAATATGTCTTAAAAAGGTTCAATAAATACACTGTTTTTAATTGTTCTGTTTGTCTGCAGAGTCACCCGGTCAAAAACATATTGTGCAAAGAAAGGAGAAGAAACGTCTCTGATTGGCTACTACTCCACGTCGTTCTCAGTCACGCATTAAAACAGAGAAGAAACCTCTCTGATTGGCTACTACTCCACGTCGTTCTCAGTCACGCATTAAAACAGAGAAGAAACCTCTCTGATTGGCTACTACACCACGTCATTCTCAGTCACGCTTTACGACCATCCATCTACTTTACGACCATCCAATCTACTCATCACATTATGAATGGTAATAGTAGGCTATAAGTCTGCAAATGTGACGAAAGATGCGTACAATCCTAGATGCACTTTGGTTTTGAGAAAAAAAAATATAGCTTCCCACTTGAAACTCATGCGGCGTCTATGCGTGTGCGTGTAGATGTGTATGCGCATGTGTGTGTGCATGCCTGTGCGGGAACGTGTGTGCGTGTGTGTGCATGCGTGTGTGAACCAACTGCCCCGAGCATGTCTCCTCATTTTAGAGTGCTGTCACTCCCTCTTCCTGGCATCTATTAACACAAGCCATTATCATGTTAATCTCTATGATTATAATAGTAATTTATGCGCATTGACTTCTATGCCGTGGACACACAAAGATGAGCTGTGACCTATCGAGGAAGACATGGAGAAGAACGTACCTCACTATCTTTGTATCTCTTATTTTTGTCTGAATCATACGGCCTTTGCACGTAAAGATGTGGGATCTTAATTCGATCACTGTTTTGTTGCTGAGAATTTTCCTGTACAGCAGTAAATGCAAACTTGGGGTATAAGGCTTCTAAAAGTTGGTCATTTGAATATTCAGGCCTGATTTGCCCTAACAAGAAATGTATCAACCCCTACAAAGAATGTCCATTAGTTATAATCCACGTAATAATTCCCATTTCCTGTTGCTGCGGGATTATTTTCCTGGCTCAAATTAAGATTCCACATCTGTCTATCATTTTAGTTCTGTGTTTTTTGGTTCCCACCTCTTATTTTGACCTGTGTTAAAAAATAAAAATAAAAGTTTGGTGGTGTTATCTCTCTCTCAATTCAATTTCAATTCAATTTAAGGGGCTTTATTGGTAAACATGTGTTTACATTGCCAAAGCAAGTGAAATAGACAATAAACAAAAGTGAAATAAACAATCAAGATTAAACATCACACTCACAAAATAGAATAAAGACATTACAGATGTCAAATAATGTTCAAATAGTTGAAGTGAAAAAGGGAAAATAAATAAACATAAATATGGGTTGTATTTACAATGGTGTTTGTTCTTCACTGGTTGCCCTTTTCTTGTGGCAGCGGGCCACGCATCTTGCTGCTGTGATGGCACACTGTGGTATTTCACCCAGTAGATATGGGAGTTTATCAAAATTGTGTTTTTTTCCTCCAAATCTAATATGGTCATACATTTGGCTATGGTTAGGAAGTGCAGCTCAGTTTCCACCTCATTTTGTGGGCAGTGAGCACATAGCCGGTCTTCTCTTGAGAGGCAGGTCTGCCTACGGCAGTCTTTCTCAATAGCAAGGCTATGCTCACTGAGTCTGTACATAGTCAAAGCTTTCCTTAATTTTGGGTCAGTCACAGTGGTCAGGTATTCTGCCGCTGTGTACTCTCTGTTTAGGGCCAAATAGCATTCTAGTTGGCTCTGTTTTTTTGTTAATTCTTTGTGTCATGTGTTAAGTAATTATCTTTTTTTGTTTTCTCATTATTTGGTTGGGTCTAATTGTGTTGCTTTCCTGGGGCTCTGTAGGGTGTGTTTGTGTTTGTGAACAGAGCCCTATGGACCAACTTGCTTAGGAGCCTCTTCTCCTGGTTCATCTCTCTGTAGGTGATGGCTTTGTTATGGAAGGTTCAGGAATTGCTAATTTCTGGATTTTGATAATTAGCGGGTATCGTCCTAATTCTGCTCTGCGTGCATTATTTGGTCTTTAATGTTGTACACAGAGGATATTTTTTGCAGAATTCTGCATTCAGAGTCTCAATTTGGTGTTTGTTCCATTTTGTGAAGTCTTGGTTGGTGAGCGGACCCCAGACCTCACATCAATAAAGGGCAATGTGTTCTATAACTGATTCAAGTATTTGGTATGTTGAATTTTATGTTCCTTTTGATGGCATAGAAGGCCCTTCTTGCCTTGTCTCTCAGCTCGTTTGCAGGCTTTGTGGAAGTTACCTGTGAATCTGATATTTAGGCTGAGGTATGTATACTTGTTTGTGTGCTCTAGATGAAATTTGTATTTGTGGTCCTGCCGACTGGACCTTTTTTTTGGAACACCATTATTTTTGTCTTACTGAGATTTACTGTCAGGGCCCAGGTCTAACAGAATCTGTGCAGAAGATCTAGGTGTTGTTCTCGGCCCTCCTTGGTTGGTGACAGAAGCACCAGATCATCAGCAAACAGTAGATATTTGACTTCAGATTCTAGTAGGGTGAGGCTGGGTGCTACAGACTGTTCTAGTGCCCTCAACAATTTATTGATATATATGTTGAAGAGGATGGGGCTTAAGCTGCATCCCTGTCTGACCCCAAGGCCCTGTGGAAAGATATGTGTGTTTTTTGCCAACTTTAACCTCACGCTTGTTGTTTGGGTACATGGATTTTATAATGTCATATGCTTTTCACCCAGCACCACTTTACATCAATTTGTATAGCAGACCCTCGTGCCAAATTGAGTCAAAAGCTTTTTCAAATCAACAAGCATGAGAAGACTTTGCCTTTGTTTTGGTTTATTTATTTGTCTATTAGGGTGTGTAGGGTCTGTTGTATGGTAATTTGGTAAAAAGCCAATTTGACATTTGCTCAGTACATTGTTTTCATTGAGGAAGGTCAAATTTGTATCCACTTTTGTGGATTGGAATTAGCCAATTGGAATTTTTGTTCTGTATATTTTATCATTTCATTGAGGATACCATCAACACCACAGTTCTTTTTTTGGGTTGGTTTATATTTTGATTTTTGTATTTGATCATGTAAGTGGTTTACCCATACATCTCCATTTTGGATAGATAATTCTTCGTGTTGTTGTTTGTTTAGTGTTTTCCAATTTTCCCAGAAGTGGTTAGAGTCTATGGATTCTTCAATTACATTGAGCTGATTTCTGACGTGCTGTTCCTTCTTTTTCCGTAGTGTATTTCTGTATTGTTTTAGTGATTCACTATAGTGAAGGCGTAGACTCAGGTTTTCCGGGTCTCTATGTTTTTGGTTAGACAGGTTTCTCAATTTCTAAGATTTTCTACTGCCAAGTTTACACCTTCACTATTACAGTGAAACATTTCATCCAGGAAGTTGTCTAAAAGGGATTGAATGTGTTGTTGCCTAATTGTTTGTTGGCAGGTTTCCACACTACTTTCCTTCCATCTATAGTATTTCTTAATGTTACTCAGTTCCTTTGGCTTTGATGCCTCATGATTGAGTATTGCTCTGTTTAAGTAGACTGTGATTTTGCTGTGGTCTGATAGGGGTGTCAGTGGGCTGACTGTGAACGCTCTGAGAGACTCTGGGTTGAGGTCAGTGATAAAGTAGTCTACAGTACTACTGACAAGAGATGAGCTATAGGTGTACCTTCCTGAGAAGTCCCCTCGAAGCCTCTCTCTCTCAATTCAATATCAATTTCAATTTAAGGGGCTTAATTGGCAAGGGAAACATATGTTTACATTGCCAAAGTAAGTGAAATAGACAGATAATGTTGTTAAATAAACAATAACATTTAACATTAGTTCTGCCCCTGAGCAAGGCAGTTAACCCACTGTTCCCCTGAACAAGGCAGTTAACCCACTGTTCCCCTGAACAAGGCAGTTAACCCACTGTTCCCCTGAACAAGGCAGTTAACCCACTGTTCCCCTGAACAAGGCAGTTAACCCACTGTTCCTTTGAACAAGGCAGTTAACCCACTGTTCCCCTGAACAAGGCAGTTAACCCACTGTTCCCCTGAACAAGGCAGTTAACCCACTGTTCCCCTGAACAAGGCAGTTAACCCACTGTTCCTCTGAACAAGGCAGTTAACCCACTGTTCCCCTGAACAAGGCAGTTAACCCACTGTTCCCTGGGTGTAGATTAAGGCAGCCCCCCACACCTCTCCGATTCAGAGGGTTAAATGAGGAAGGTTTCAGTTGAATAGATTCAGTTGGACAACTGACTAGGTATCCCCCTTTCCTTTCCCCTTTCCCATTACACACACACACTCTCTCTGACTCTTTCTCTCTCTCTTCCTCTCCTTCACTCTCTCTGTCTCTCTCTCTCTCTCTCTCTCTCTCTCTCTCTCTCTCTCTGTCTCCCACACACAACCTCTATCTCTCTCTCTTCCTCTCCCTCACTCCCTCTCTCTCATTATTTATCTTTCACACACACACACACACACACACACACACACACACACACACACACACACACACACACACACACACACACACACACACACACACACACACACACACACACACACACACACTCTCTCTCTCTCTCTCTCTCGCTCTCTCTCGCTCTCTCTCTAATTTATTCACAGATACTGTAGTAATTAGGCCGTTAAATTAAAATTGAATTACTCATATTAACATTTTAACTACCAACTCCACCCTCATCACACGCTAAACAAAGACACATCCAGCACTATAATACTACAATACTATTGAAGAATGAAGCCACTGAGGGTGATGGTGTATTTTCATTATCTCCCTCCCTCATTTTAGTTTAAACATTTACATCCTGAACCTCCACTCTAACAGAACACACACACACTTGATGGCAGCAGGGTTAGTTAAGAACAAATTATTATTTATTTAATTATATTTATTTATTTAATTATATTAGTTAAGTCAGTTAAGAACAAATTCTTATTTTCAATGACAGACTACCGGGGAACAGTGGGTTAACTGCCTTGTTCAGGGGCAGAACAACCTTGTCAGCTCAGGGATTTGAAAATTTCAGTTACTAGTCCAACACTCTAACCACTAGACTACCCTGCGACCTCTACACTCTAACCACTAGTCTACCTGCCTCCTCTACACTCTAACCACTAGACTACCCTGCGACCTCTACACTCTAACCACTAGGCTACCTACCACCTCTACACTCTAACCACTAGGCTACCTGCCTCCTCTACACACTAACCACTAGACTACCTGCCACCTCTACACTCTAACCACTAGGCTACCTGCCACCTCTACACTCTAACCACTAGACTACCTGCCACCTCTACACTCTAACCACTAGGCTACCTGCCACCTCTACACTCTAACCACTAGACTACCTGCCACCTCTACACTCTAACCACTAGTCTACCTGCCACCTCTACACTCTAACCACTAGGCTACCTACCACCTCTACACTCTAACCACTAGTCTACCTGCCACCTCTACACTCTAACCACTAGGCTACCTACCACCTCTACACTCTAACCACTAGTCTACCTGCGACCTCTACACTCTAACCACTAGTCTACCTGCCACCTCTACACTCTAACCACTAGGCTACCTGCCGTCCCAAATGTTCATTTTTATTTATTATAGAGCAGGTCAAACTATTTAGTCAAGGATCACATCTGATTTATAATAACAACACCACAATATGTCCCAAATGGCACCCTGTTCCCTATATAGTGCACTACTATAGACCAGAGCCCTATTCCCTATATAGTGCACTACTTTAGACCAGAGCCCTATTCCCTATATAGTACACTACTATAGACCAGAGCCCTATTCCCTATATAGTGCACTACTTTAGACCAGAGCCCTATTCCCTATATAGTGCACTAATTCAACACACTTAACACAACACCGTTCGACAATGTTTTCACAGAACAGCCCTGTGGGTCAAAAGGAGTGTACTAAATAGGTACCAGGGTGCTATGGGCTCTTATTGAAAGTAGTGCACTATATAGGGACTAGGGTGCGATATCGGCTCTGGTCTAAAGTTGTGCACTATATAGGGACTAGGGTGCGATATCGGCTCTGGTCTAAAGTAGTGCACTATATAGGGACTAGGGTGCGATATCGGCTCTGGTCTAAAGTAGTGCACTCTATAGGGAATAATATGCCATGTGGGATTCATGCTTTGACTACTAAACAGTAAAAAGTGGATTGGGTGTTTCTCTGGTCTGTTTCTCTGGTCTGTGTAAACATTGCTGTGGGTGTTGTGTTAGAGTGGTGAACCCCATTAATTTAATCGCTCCCCCTCTCTCGTTTCCCCTCTCATTCACACACACACACACACACACACACACACACACACACACACACACACACACACACACACCCTGCTGTGCAGGAGAATTTCCTCTAGTTGTTAATTTTCTCCTTCTCCATATGGTACCAAGCTTTACCTGCAGGCTGTGTGTGTGTGTGTGTGTGTGTGTGTGTGTGTGTGTGTGTGTGTGTGTGTGTTGTGTGTGTGTGTGTGTGTGTGTGTGTGTGTGTGTGTGTGTGTGTGTGTGTGTGTGTGTGTGTGTGTGTGTGTGTGTGTGTGTGTGTGTGTGTGTGTGTGTGTGTGTGTGTGTGTGTGTGTGTGTGTGTGTGTGTGTGTGTAGTGTGTGTGTGTGTGTGTGTGTGTGTGTGTGTGTGTGTGTGTGTGTGTGTGTGTGTGTGTGTGTGTGTGTGTGTGTGTGTGTGTGTGTGTGTGTGTGTGTGTGTGTGTGTGTGTGTGTGTGTGTGTGTAATGGAGTTGTGCTTCATGCGTTTTTGTGGCCTTCACACAAAAAAAAGATCCAACAGTCATTTTGTGTGTTTGCATGTTTTCAGGGTCAAATGTGACCTGCTGGGGGATGATTCAGTCATTTCAATAGGCAATGTTTTACTTAATAGATTTCAGCTGTCCTTGATGATTTATTTTATGATGATATTTTGGTATTTCTTAAACATCTTCACCTTCAAATACTTTTACTTTTACTTTTTACTTTTTACTTGTTACAGTGCAAATCAAATTGATCAGCCTTGTTATGTTTTTGGGACATGTTAGACATCAAAACATACTGTAATATTCTGCCTGTTGGGCTACATTGTCATCTCTAGGCATAGTTAATAGTGAATAAAAGATTAACTTCCGTGAGAAAAAAAAAAATGTATAATACGAAAATAATCACAGAGCAGATGTTTTAGTTATTCCTTCATGTTGTATTATCTGAGTGTTTCCAACCTGCTGGAGTCCTCCTTGCTAGCTAGCCGGAAGCAACATCGGTAGACAGTGTCGTTCTCTCCCGCCTGCTGAACAGAATGTAAACAGAAGAGGGTGAAGGACACTATTTTACCGGTCGCCGCCGCCTCTCGCTAGCAAAGCAGACGGGAGGCTAGGGCGACACCATGCGCTAGCTAACTAGCTAGCATGATAGTTAGCCACACCTTGTACTAGCTTGATAGTTAGCGACACCGTGTGCTAGTTAGCTTGATAGTTAGCAACACCATGTGCTAGCTAGCTTGATAGTTAGCAACACCATGTGCTAGCTAACACCATGTGCTAGCTAACGTGATAGTTAGCGACACCGTGTGCTAGCTAACGTGATAGTTAGCGACACTGTGTACTAGCTAGCTTGATATTTAGCAACACCTTGTACTAGCTTGATAGTTATCACCATCTTCCTTATTTGGCAATGGTCTTGGTAAGTGGAGTGTGCCAATATATTTTGCATGATGCTTCCTTAACTAGAATACTGACATTACAAAAAAAAACTCATATCTCCCTCACTAACTTCAAACATCAGCTATCAGAGCAGCTCACAGATCATTGCACCTGTTCATAGTCCATCTGTATACAGCCCATCTATCTACCTCATCCCCATATTGTTATTTATTTATTTTGCTCCTTTGCACCCCGATATCTCTACTTGCACATTCATCTTCTGCACATCTACCATTCCAGTGTCTGCTAAAACAGATTATTGGGACAGTCTGCTAAAACAGATTATTGGGACAGTCTGCTAAAACATATTATTGGTAGGACAGTCTGCTAAAACAGATTATTGGGACAGTCTGCTAAAACAGATTATTGGGACAGTCTGCTAAAACAGATTATTGGGACAGTCTGCTAAAACAGATTATTGGGACAGTCTGCTAAAACAGATTATTGGTAGGACAGTCTGCTAAAACAGATTATTGGGATAGTCTGCTAAAACAGATTATTGGGACCGTCTGCTAAACAGATTATTGGTAGGGTAATCTGCTAAAAGAGTTGGATGGTTCATAGTGTTGAGTTCCAATCTCACTTAGGGGACAACATTTTTTCCTTCAAATCCTTTATGTACAATATTGATCCCGTAACCAGACACTTGCAAAGTGAAAAGTGAAACTAAAAGTGAAAGGGGTCACCCTGGTAATAGTTGTGGATTTTTATAAAGTACCCAAGACCAATATGTGAGTCAATATGACCATTGGAAAAAAAGAGCTACTGTTGTAAACACTGCAATGTGGGTTGAATTGAATTGAGCCCCTAATCTTCATTTTCAAGGTGATGATTGTGCTTTTCTTGCCAATACAATTCCACAGTAAATGTTAGTCCACATTTGAGCACATTTTGCGCCCCATGGGGGGATTCGAATTTACACCGCAAGTGGCAATAGATATCAGCAACTCTGTGCCTTACCACTGTGTGCTACCAGTCCAAAGCCATATTCAGTCATGATGCACATTGTTTTATTATCAGAGCGTTCCAGTGGACTCCTGGTAAGGATGCTTTAGGGTTTGGATCGGGTACAACTATGTTTCCCAACAAACCATGAGATGAATATTTATGAGCAATTCCACCCACCCACAACTTTTCACGTGAATGCATCTGTTGAAAATTTGATAAGGGTTGGGCAAATGTTGAAATTGGGGTTACCCTTCAAAAATGTCCTCTTCCTGTCCCCACAGCATTCACCAGCCCTCCCTCCTCTCTCCCCAGCGTTCCCCAGCCATCTCTCTCCCCAGCGTTCCCCAGCCCTCCCTCCTCTCTCCCCAGCATTCCCCAGCCCTCCCTCCTCTCTCCCCAGCATTCCCCAGCCCTCCCTCCTCTCTCCCCAGCATTCCCCAGCCCTCCCTCCTCTCTCCCCAGCGTTCCCCAGCCCTCCCTCCTCTCTCCCCAGCATTCCCCAGCCCTCCCTCCTCTCTCCCCAGCATTCCCCAGCCCTCCCTCCTCTCTCCCCAGCCTTCCCCAGCCCTCCATCCTCTCTCCCCAGCGTTCCCCAGCCCTCCCTCCTCTCTCCCCAGCGTTCCCCAGCCCTCCCTCCTCTCTCCCCAGCGTTCCCCAGCCCTCTCTCCACTCTCCCCAGCGTTCACCAGCCCTCCCTCCTCTCTCCCCAGCGTTCCCCAGCCCTCCCAACTCTCTCCCCAGCGTCCCCCAGCCCCCCCCTCCTCTCTCCCCAGAGTTCCCTAGGCCTCCCTCCTCTCTCCCCAGCGTTCCCTAGGCCTCCCTCCTCTCCCCCAGCGTTCCCCAGCCCTCCCTCCTCTCTCCCCAGCATTCCCCAGCCCTCCCTCCTCTCTCCCCAGCGTTCCCCAGCCCTCCCTCGTCTCTCCCCAGCCTTCCCCAGACCTCTCTCCTCTCTCCCCAGCATTCCCCAGCCCTCCCTCCTCTCTCCCCAGCGTTCCCCAGCCCTCCCTCCTCTCTCCCCAGCGTTCCCCAGCCCTCCCCCTCTCTCCCCAGCATACAATGTGCTACTATGCAGCCTAGTGTGTTAGTGTGGTACCGAGTGTGCTAGTGTGCAGCCTAGTGTGTTAGTGTGCAGCCTAGTGTGTTAGTGTGCAGCCTAGTGTGTTAGTTAGTCCAGCCTAGTGTGTTAGTATGCAGCAGCCTAGTGTCTTAGTATGCAGCCTAGTGTTTTAGTGTGCAGCCTAGTGTTTTAGTGTGCAGCCTAGTGTGTTAGTATGCAGCCTAGTGTGTTAGTGTGCAGCCTAGTGTGTAAGTGTGCAGCCTAGTGTGTTAGTGTGCAGCCTAGTGTGTTAGTGTGCAGCCTAGTGTGTTAGTATGCAGCCTAGTGTTGTTAGTATGCAGCCTAGTGTTTAGTGTGCAGCCTAGTGTGTTAGTGTGCAGCCTAGTGTGTTAGTGTGCAGCCTAGTGTGTTAGTGTGCAGCCTAGTGTGTTAGTGTGCAGCCTAGTGTGTTAGTATGCAGCCTAGTGTGTTAGTGTGCAGCCTAGTGTGTTAGTGTGCAGCCTAGTGTGTTAGTGTGCAGCCTAGTGTGTTAGTGTGCAGCCTAGTGTGTTAGTGTGCAGCCTAGTGTGTTAGTATGCAGCCTAGTGTGTTAGTGTGCAGCCTAGTGTGTTAGTGTGCAGCCTAGTGTGTTAGTGTGCAGCCTAGTGTGTTAGTATGCAGCCTAGTGTGTTAGTATGCAGCCTAGTGTGTTAGTGTGCAGCCTAGTGTGTTTAGTGTGCAGCCTAGTGTGTTAGTGTGCAGCCTAGTGTGTTAGTGTGCAGCCTAGTGTGTTAGTGTGCAGCCTAGTGTGTTAGTTGCAGCCTAGTGTGTTAGTGTGCAGCCTAGTGTGCTAGTTGCAGCCTAGTGTGTTAGTGTGCAGCCTAGTGTGTTAGTGTGCAGCCTAGTGTGTTAGTGTGCAGCCTAGTGTGTTAGTGTGCAGCCTAGTGTGTTAGTGTGCAGCCTAGTGTGTTAGTGTGCAGCCTAGTGTGTTAGTGTGCAGCCTAGTGTGTTAGTGTGCAGCCTAGTGTGTTAGTGTGCAGCCTAGTGTGTTAGTGTGCAGCCTAGTGTGTTAGTGTGCAGCCTAGTGTGTTAGTGTGCAGCCTAGTGTAGTTGCAGTGTGTGTGTTAGTATGCAGCCTAGTGTGTTAGTGTGCAGTGTAGTGTGTTAGTGTGCAGCCTAGTGTGTTAGTATGCAGCCTAGTGTGTTAGTGTGCAGCCTAGTGTGTTAGTGTGCAGCCTAGTGTGTTAGTGTGCAGCCTAGTGTGTTAGTGTGCAGCCTAGTGTGTTAGCCTAGTGTGTTAGTATGCAGCCTAGTGTGTTAGTGTGCAGCCTAGTGTGTTAGTGTGCAGCCTAGTGTGTTAGTGTGCAGCCTAGTGTGTTAGTGTGCAGCCTAGTGTGTTAGTGTGCAGCCTAGTGTGTTAGTGTGCAGCCTAGTGTGTTAGTGTGCAGCCTAGTGTGTTGTGTTAGTTAGTGTGCAGCCTAGTGTGTTAGTGTGTTAGTGTGCAGCCTAGTGTGTTAGTGTGCAGCCTAGTGTGTTAGTGTGCAGCCTAGTGTGTTAGTGTGTTAGTGTGCAGCCTAGTGTGTTAGTGTGTTTGTGTGCAGCCTAGTGTGTTAGTGTGTAGTGTGTGTGCAGCCTAGTGTGTTAGTGTGCAGCCTAGTGTGTTAGTGTGCAGCCTAGTGTGTTAGTGTGCAGCCTAGTGTGTGTGTGCAGCCTAGTGTGTTAGTGTGCAGCCTAGTGTGTTGTTAGTGTGTTAGTGTGCAGCCTAGTGTGTTAGTGTGCAGCCTAGTGTGTTAGTATGCAGCCTAGTGTGTTAGTGTGCAGCCTAGTGTGTTAGTGTGCAGCCTAGTGTGTTAGTGTGCAGCCTAGTGTGTTAGTGTGCAGCCTAGTGTGTTAGTGTGCAGCCTAGTGTGTTAGTGTGCAGCCTAGTGTGTTAGTGTGCAGCCTAGTGTGTTAGTGTGCAGCCTAGTGTGTTAGTGTGCAGCCTAGTGTGTTAGTGTGCAGCCTAGTGTGTTAGTGTGCAGCCTAGTGTGTTAGTGTGCAGCCTAGTGTGTTAGTATGCAGCCTAGTGTGTTAGTGTGCAGCCTAGTTTGTTAGTGTGCAGCCTAGTGTTTTAGTGTGCAGCCTAGTGTGTTAGTGTGCAGCCTAGTGTGTTAGTGTGCAGCCTAGTGTGTTAGTGTGCAGCCTAGTGTGTTAGTGTGCAGCCTAGTGTGTTAGTATGCAGCCTGCAGTGTGTTAGTGTGCAGCCTAGTGTGTTAGTGTGCAGCCTAGTGTGTTAGTATGCAGCCTAGTGTGTTAGTGTGCAGCCTAGTGTGTTAGTGTGCAGCCTAGTGTGTTAGTGTGCAGCCTAGTGTGTTAGTGTGCAGCCTAGTGTGTTAGTGTGCAGCCTAGTGTGTTAGTGTGCAGCCTAGTGTGTTAGTGTGCAGCCTAGTGTGTTAGTGTGCAGCCTAGTGTGTTAGTGTGCAGCCTAGTGTGTTAGTATGCAGTGTAGTGTGTTAGTGTGCAGCCTAGTGTGTTAGTGTGCAGCCTAGTGTGTTAGTGTGCAGCCTAGTGTGTTAGTGTGCAGCCTAGTGTGTTAGTGTGCAGCCTAGTGTGTTTGTGCAGCCTAAGTGTGTTATATGCAGCCTAGTGTGTTAGTGTGCAGCCTAGTGTGTTAGTGTGCAGCCTAGTGTGTTAGTATGCAGCTTAGTGTGTTAGTATGCAGCCTAGTGTGTTAGTGTGCAGCCTAGTGTGTTAGTGTGCAGCTTAGTGTGTTAGTGTGCAGCCTAGTGTGTTAGTGTGCAGCCTAGTGTGTTAGTGTGCAGCCTATTGTGTTAGTGTGCGAGTATGCAGCCTAGGGTGTTAGTGTGTTAGTGTGTTAGTGTGTTAGTGTGTTAGTGTCCAGCCTAGTGTGTTAGTATACAGCCTAGTGTGTTAGTGTGCAGCCTAGTGTGTTAGAGTGCAGCTTAGTGTGTTAGTATGCAGCCTAGTGTGTTAGTGTGCAGCCTAGTGTGTTAGTGTGTTAGTATGCAGCCTATGGTGTTAGTGTGTTAGTGTGTTAGTGTGCAGCCTAGTGTGTTAGTGTGTTAGTGTGCAGCCTAGTGTGTTAGTGTGCAGCCTAGTGTGTTAGTGTGCAGCCTAGTGTGTTTGTGTGTTAGTGTGCAGCCTAGTGGGTTAGTGTGCAGCCTAGTGTGTTAGTGTTAGTGTGCAGCCTAGTGTGTTAGTGTGTTAGTGTGCAGCCTAGTGTGTTAGTGTGCAGCCTAGTGTGTTAGTGTGCAGCCTAGTGTGTTAGTGTGTTAGTGTGCAGCCTAGTGTGTTAGTGTGTTTGTGTGCAGCCTAGTGTGTTAGTGTGTTAGTGTGCAGCCTAGTGTGTTAGTGTGCAGCCTAGTGTGTTAGTGTGCAGCCTAGTGTGTTAGTGTGTTAGTGTGCAGCCTAGTGTGTTGTGTGTTAGTGTGCAGCCTAGTGTGTTAGTGTGTTAGTATACAGCCTAGTGTGTTAGTGTGCAGTCTAGTGTTAGTGTGCAGCCTAGTGTGTTAGTGTGCAGCCTAGTGTGTTAGTGTGCAGCCTAGTTTGCTAGTGTGCAGCCTAGTGTGCTAGTATGCAGCCTAGTGTGTTAGTGTGCAGCCTAGTGTGTTAGTGTGCAGCCTAGTGTGTTAGTGTGCAGCCTAGTGTGTTAGTGTGCAGCCTAGTGTGTTAGTGTGCAGCCTAGTGTGTTAAGTGTGCAGCCTAGTGTGTTAGTGTGCAGCCTAGTGTGTTGTGTGCAGCCTAGTGTGTTATGTGCAGCCTAGTGCAGCCTAGTGTGTTAGTGTGCAGCCTAGTGTGTTAGTGTGCAGCCTAGTGTGCTAGTGTGCAGCCTAGTGTGTTAAGTGTGCAGCCTAGTGTGTGTTGTTAGTGTGCAGCCTAGTGTGTTAGTGTGCAGCCTAGTGTGTGTGTTAGTGTGTTAGTGTGCAGCCTAGTGTGTTAGTGTGCAGCCTAGTGTGTTAGTGTGCAGCCTAGTGTGTTAGTGTGCAGCCTAGTGTGTTAATGTGCAGCCTAGTGTGTTAGTGTGCAGCCTAGTGTGTTAGTGTGCAGCCTAGTGTGTAGTGTGCAGCCTAGTGTGTGTGCAGCCTAGTGTGTTAGTGTGCAGCCTAGTGTGTTAGTGTGCAGCCTAGTGTGTTAGTGTGTAGTGTGTTAGTGTGCAGCCTAGTGTGTTGTTAGTGTGCAGCCTAGTGTGCAGCCTAGTGTGTGTGCAGCCTAGTGTGTTAGTGTGCAGCCTAGTGTGTTGTGTGCAGCCTAGTGTGTTAGTGTGCAGCCTAGTGTGTTGTTAGTGTGCAGCCTAGTGTTTTAGTGTGCAGCCTAGTGTGTTAGTGTGCAGCCTAGTGTGTTAGTGTGCAGCCTAGTGTGTTAGTGTGCAGCCTAGTGTGTTAGTATGCAGCCTAGTGTGTTAGTGTGCAGCCTAGTTTGTTAGTGTGCAGCCTAGTGTTTTGTTTGCAGCCTAGTGTGTTAGTGTGCAGCCTAGTGTGTTAGTGTGCAGCTAGTGTAGTGTGTTAGTGTGCAGCCTAGTGTGTTAGTGTGCAGCCTAGTGTGTTAGTGTGCAGCCTAGTGTGTTAGTGTGCAGCCTAGTGTGTTAGTGTGCAGCCTAGTGTGTTTGTGTGCAGCCTAGTGTGTTAGTGTGCAGCCTAGTGTGTTGTGTGCAGCCTAGTGTGTTAGTATGCAGCCTAGTGTTAGTGTGCAGCCTAGTGTGTTAGTGTGCAGCCTAGTGTGTTAGTGTGCAGCCTAGTGTGTTGCAGCCTAGTGTGCTAGTATGCAGCCTAGTGTGTTAGTATGCAGCCTAGTGTGTTAGTGTGCAGCCTAGTGTGTTAGTGTGCAGCCTAGTGTGTTGTTGCAGCTAGTGTGTTAGTGTGCAGCCTAGTGTGTTAGTGTGCAGCCTAGTGTGTTAAGTGTGCAGCCTAGTGTGTTAGTGTGCAGCCTAGTGTGTTAGTGTGCAGCCTAGTGTGTTAGTGTGCAGCCTAGTGTGTTAGTGTGCAGCCTAGTGTGTTAGTGTGCAGCCTAGTGTGTTAGTGTGCAGCCTAGTGTGTTAGTGTGCAGCCTAGTGTGTTAGTGTGCAGCCTAGTGTGTTAGTGTGCAGCCTAGTGTGTTAGTATGCAGCCTAGTGTGTTAGTGTGCAGCCTAGTGTGTTAGTGTGCAGCAGCCTAGTGTGTTAGTGTGCAGCCTAGTGTGTTAGTGTGCAGCCTAGTGTGTTAGTGTGCAGCCTAGTGTGTTAGTGTGCAGCCTAGTGTGTTAGTGTGCAGCCTAGTGTGTTAGTGTGCAGCCTAGTGTGTTGTGTGTTAGTGTGCAGCCTAGTGTGTTAGTGTGCAGCCTAGTGTGTTAGTGTGCAGCCTAGTGTGTTAGTGTGTTAGTGTGCAGCCTAGTGTGTTAGTGTGTTAGTGTGCAGCCTAGTGTGTGTTGTTAGTGTGCAGCCTAGTGTGTTAGTGTGCAGCCTAGTGTGTTAGTGTGCAGCCTAGTGTGTTAGTGTGCAGCCTAGTGTGTTAGTGTGCAGCCTAGTGTGTTAGTGTGCAGCCTAGTGTGTAGTGTGCAGCCTAGTGTGTTAGTGTGCAGCCTAGTGTGTTAGTGTGTTAGTGTGTTGCAGCCTAGTGTGTTAGTGTGCAGCCTAGTGTGTTAGTGTGCAGCCTAGTGTGTTAGTGTTGCAGCCTAGTGTGTTAGTGTGCAGCCTAGTGTGTTAGTGTGCAGCCTAGTGTGTTAGTGTGCAGCCTAGTGTGTTAGTGTGCAGCCTAGTGTGCTAGTATGCAGCCTAGTGTGTTAGTGTGCAGCCTAGTGTGCTACTATGCAGCCTAGTGTGTTAGTGTGCAGCCTAGTGTGTTAGTATGCAGCCTAGTGTGTTAGTGTGCAGCCTAGTGTGTTAGTGTGCAGCCTAGTGTGTTAGTGTGCAGCCTAGTGTGCTAGTGTGCAGCCTAGTGTGTTAGTATGCAGCCTAGTGTGTTAGTGTGCAGCCTAGTGTGTTGTGTGCAGCCTAGTGTGTTAGTGTGCAGCCTAGTGTTTTAGTGTGCAGCCTAGTGTGTTAGTGTGCAGCCTAGTGTGTTAGTGTGCAGCCTAGTGTGTTAGTGTGCAGCCTAGTGTGTTAGTGTGCAGCCTAGTGTGTTAGTGTGCAGCCTAGTTTGTTAGTGTGCAGCCTAGTGTTTCGTTTGCAGCCTAGTGTGTTAGTGTGCAGCCTAGTGTGTTAGTGTGCAGCCTAGTGTGTTAGTGTGCAGCTTAGTGTGTTAGTGTGCAGCCTAGTGTGTTAGTGTGCGGCCTAGTGTGTTAGTGTGCAGCCTAGTGTGTTTGTATGCAGCCTAGTGTGTTAGTGTGCAGCCTAGTGTGTAAGTGTGCAGCCTAGTGTGTTAGTGTGCATCCTAGTGTGTTAGTATGCAGCCTAGTGTGCTAGTATGCAGCCTAGTGTGTAAGTGTGCAGCCTAGTGTGTTAGTGTGCAGCCTAGTGTGTTAGTATGCAGCCTAGTGTGTTAGTGTGCAGCCTAGTGTGTTAGTATGCAGCCTAGTGTGTAGTATGCAGCCTAGTGTGTAAGTGTGCAGCCTAGTGTGTTAGTTTGCTAGTGTGTTAGTGTGCAGCCTAGTGTGTTAGTGTGCAGCCTAGTGTGTTAGTGTGCAGCCTAGTGTGTTAGTGTGCAGCCTAGTGTGTTAGTGTGCAGCCTAGTGTGTTAGTGTGCAGCCTAGTGTGTTAGTGTGCAGCCTAGTGTGTTAGTGTGCAGCCTAGTGTGTTAGTGTGCAGCCTAGTGTGTTAGTGTGCAGCCTAGGGTGTTAGTATGCAGCCTAGTGTTAGTATGCAGCCTAGTGTGTGCAGCCTAGTGTGCTAGTATGCAGCCTAGTGTGTTAGTGTGCAGCCTAGTGTGTTAGTGTGCAGCCTAGTGTGTTAGTGTGCAGCCTAGTGTGTTAGTGTGCAGCCTAGTGTGTTAGTGTGCAGCCTAGTGTGTTAGTGTGCAGCCTAGTGTGTTAGTGTGCAGCCTAGTGTGTTAGTGTGCAGCCTAGTGTGTAGTGTGTTAGTGTGCAGCCTAGTGTGTTAGTGTGCAGCCTAGTGTGTTAGTGTGCAGCCTAGTGTGTTAGTGTGCAGCCTAGTGTGTTAGTGTGCAGCCTAGTGTGTTAGTGTGCAGCCTAGTGTGTTAGTGTGCAGCCTAGTGTTAGTGTGCAGCCTAGTGTGTTAGTGTGCAGCCTAGTGTGTTAGTGTGCAGCCTAGTTTGTTAGTGTGCAGCCTAGTGTTTTAGTGTGCAGCCTAGTGTGTTAGTGTTTGCAGCCTAGTGTGTTAGTGTGCAGCCTAGTGTGTTAGTGTGCAGCTTAGTGTGTTAGTATGCAGCCTAGTGTGTTAGTGTGCAGCCTAGTGTGTTAGTGTGCAGCCTAGTGTGTGTGCAGCCTAGTGTGTTAGTGTGCAGCCTAGTGTGTTAGTGTGCAGCCTAGTGTGTTAATGTGCAGCCTAGTGTGTTAGTGTGCAGCCTAGTGTGTTAGTGTGCAGCCTAGTGTGTTAGTGTGCAGCCTAGTGTGTTAGTATGCAGCCTAGTGTGTTAGTGTGCAGCCTAGTGTGTTAGTGTGCAGCCTAGTGTGTTAGTGTGCAGCCTAGTGTGTTAGTGTGCAGCCTAGTGTGTTAGTGTGCAGCCTAGTGTGTTAGTGTGCAGCCTAGTGTGTAGTATGCAGCCTAGTGTGTTAGTGTGCAGCCTAGTGTGTTAGTGTGCAGCCTAGTGTGTTAGTGTGCAGCCTAGTGTTTTAGTGTGCAGCCTAGTGTGTTAGTGTGCAGCCTAGTGTGTTAGTGTGCAGCCTAGTGTGTTGTGTGTGCAGCTTAGTGTGTTAGTATGCAGCCTAGTGTGTTAGTGTGCAGCCTAGTTTGTTAGTGTGCAGCCTAGTGTTTTCGTTTGCAGCCTAGTGTGTTAGTGTGCAGCCTAGTGTGGTAGTGTGCAGCCTATTGTGTTAGTGTGCAGCTTAGTGTGTTAGTATGCAGCCTAGTGTGTTAGTGTGCCTAGTGTGTTAGTGTGCAGCCTAGTGTGTTAGTGTGCAGCCTAGTGTGTTAGTGTGCAGCCTAGTGTGTTAGTGTGCAGCCTAGTGTGTTAGTGTGCAGCCTAGTGTGTTAGTATGCAGCCTAGTGTGCTAGTATGCAGCCTAGTGTGTTAGTGTGCAGCCTAGTGTGTTAGTGTGCAGCCTAGTGTGTTAGTATGCAGCCTAGTGTGCTAGTATGCAGCCTAGTGTGTTAGTATGCAGCCTAGTGTGCTAGTGCAGCCTAGTGTGTTAAGTGTGCAGCCTAGTGTGTTAGTTTGCTAGTGTGTTAGTGTGCAGCCTAGTGTGTTAGTGTGCAGCCTAGTGTGTTAGTATGCAGCCTAGTGTGTTAGTGTGCAGCCTAGTGTGTTAGTGTGCAGCCTAGTGTGTTAGTGTGCAGCCTAGTGTGTTAGTGTGCAGCCTAGTGTGTTAGTGTGCAGCCTAGTGTGTTAAGTGTGCAGCCTAGTGTGTTAGTGTGCAGCCTAGTGTGTTAGTGTGCAGCCTAGTGTGTTAGTGTGCAGCCTAGTGTGTTAGTGTGCAGCCTAGTGTGTTAGTGTGCAGCCTAGTGTCTTAGTATGCAGCCTAGTGTGTTAGTGTGCAGCCTAGTGTGTTAGTGTGCAGCCTAGTGTGTTAGTGTGCAGCCTAGTGTGTTAGTGTGCAGCCTAGTGTGTTAGTGTGCAGCCTAGTGTGTTAGTGTGCAGCTTAGTGTGTTAAGTGTGCAGCCTAGTGTCTTGTATACAGTGTAGTGTGTTAGTGTGCAGCCTAGTGTGTTAGTGTGCAGTCTAGTGTGTTAGTTTGCAGCCTAGTGTGTTAGTGTGCAGCTTAGTGTGTTAGTGTGCAGCCTAGTGTGTTTAGTATGCAGCCTAATGTGTTAATATGCAGCCTAGTGTGTTAGTGTGCAGCTTAGTGTGTTAGTGTGCAGCCTAGTGTGTTAGTATGCAGCTTAGTGTGTTTGTGTGCAGCCTAGTGTGTTAATGTGCAGCCTAGTGTGCTAGTGTGCAGCCTAGTGTGTTAGTGTGCAGCCTAGTGTGTTAGTGTGCAGCTTAGTGTGTTAGTATGCAGCCTAGTGTGTTAGTGTGCAGCCTAGTGTGTTAGTGTGCAGCCTAGTGTGTTAGTGTGCAGCCTA
The DNA here is from genome assembly GCF_018296145.1 of Oncorhynchus tshawytscha. NCBI lineage: Eukaryota > Metazoa > Chordata > Actinopteri > Salmoniformes > Salmonidae > Oncorhynchus > Oncorhynchus tshawytscha. Next base: position 3,563,745 of record NC_056429.1, on the reverse strand, counting down.
GTGTGTTAGTGTGCAGCCTAGTGTGTTAGTGTGCAGCCTATTGTGTTAGTGTTAGTATGCAGCCTAGTGTGTTAGTGTGTTAGTGTGTTAGTGTGCAGCCTAGTGTGTTAGTATACAGCCTAGTGTGTTAGTGTGCAGCCTAGTGTTTTGTGCAGCTTAGTGTGTTAGTATGCAGCCTAGTGTGTTAGTGTGCAGCCTAGTGTGTTAGTGTGTTAGTATGCAGCCTATGGTGTTAGTGTGTTAGTGTGTTAGTGTGCAGCCTAGTGTGTTAGTGTGTTAGTGTGCAGCCTAGTGTGTTAGTGTGCAGCCTAGTGTGTTAGTGTGCAGCCTAGTGTGTTAGTGTGCAGCCTAGTGTGTTAGTGTGCAGCCTAGTGTGTTAGTGTGTTAGTGTGCAGCCTAGTGTGTTAGTGTGCAGCCTAGTGTGTTAGTGCAGCCTAGTGTGTTAGTGTGCAGCCTAGTGTGTTAGTGTGCAGCCTAGTGTGTTAGTGTGCAGCCTAGTGTGTTAAGTGTGCAGCCTAGTGTGTTAGTGTGCAGCCTAGTGTGTTAGTGTGCAGCCTAGTGTGTGTGCAGCCTAGTGTGTGCAGCCTAGTGTGTTAGTGTGCAGCCTAGTGTGTTAGTGTGCAGCCTAGTGTGTTAGTGTGCAGCGTAGTGTTAGTGTGCAGCCTAGTGTGTTAGTGTGCAGCCTAGTGTGTTAGTGTGCAGCCTAGTGTGTTAGTATGCAGCCTAGTGTGTTAGTGTGCAGCCTAGTGTGTTAGTGTGCAGCCTAGTGTGTTAGTGTGCAGCCTAGTGTTTTAGTGTGCAGCCTAGTGTGTGTTAGTGTGCAGCCTAGTGTGTTAGTGTGCAGCCTAGTGTGTTAGTGTGCAGCCTTAGTGTGTTAGTATGCAGCCTAGTGTGTTAGTGTGCAGCCTAGTTGTGTGCAGCCTAGTGTTAGTTTGCAGCCTAGTGTGTTAGTGTGCAGCCTAGTGTGTTAGTGTGCAGCCTAGTGTGTTAGTGTGCAGTTAGTGTGTGTATGCAGCCTAGTGTGTTAGTGTGCAGCCTAGTGTGTTAGTGTGCAGCCTAGTGTGTTTGTGTGCAGCCTAGTGTGTTAGTGTGCAGCCTAGTGTGTTAGTGTGCAGCCTAGTGTGTTAGTGTGCATCCTAGGGTGTGTGCAGCCTAGTGTGCTAGTATGCAGCCTAGTGTGTAAGTGTGCAGCCTAGTGTGTTAGTGTGCAGCCTAGTGTGTTAGTATGCAGCCTAGTGTGTTAGTATGCAGCCTAGTGTGTTAGTGTGCAGCCTAGTGTTAGTGTGCAGCCTAGTGTGTAAGTGTGCAGCCTAGTGTGTTAGTGTGTGTGTTAGTGTGCAGCCTAGTGTGTTAGTGTGCAGCCTAGTGTGTTAGTGTGCAGCCTAGTGTGTTAGTGTGCAGCCTAGTGTGTTAGTGTGCAGCCTAGTGTGTTAGTGTGCAGCCTAGTGTGTTAGTGTGCAGCCTAGTGTGCTAGTGTGCAGCCTAGTGTGTAAGTGTGCAGCCTAGTGTGTTAGTGTGCATCCTAGGTGTGTTAGTATGCAGCCTAGTGTGTTAGTTAGCCTAGTGTGTATGCAGCCTAGTGTGTTAGTATGCAGCCTAGTGTGTTAGTGTGCAGCCTAGTGTGTAAGTGTGCAGCCTAGTGTGTTAGTGTGCTAGTGTGTTAGTGTGCAGCCTAGTGTGTTAATGTGCAGCCTAGTGTGTTAGTGTGCAGCCTAGTGTGTTAGTGTGCAGCCTAGTGTGTTAGTGTGCAGCCTAGTGTGTTAGTGTGCAGCCTAGTGTGTTGTGTGTTAGTGTGCAGCCTAGTGTGTTAGTGTGCAGCCTAGTGTGTTAGTGTGCAGCCTAGTGTGTTAGTGTGCAGCCTAGTGTGTTGTGTGCAGCCTAGTGTGTTAGTGTGCAGCCTAGTGTGTTAGTGTGCAGCTTAGTGTGTTAGTGTGCAGCCTAGTGTGTTAGTGTGCAGCCTAGTGTGTTAGTGTGCAGCCTAGTTTGTTAGTGTGCAGCCTAGTGTGTTAGTGTGCAGCCTAGTGTGTTAGTGTGCAGCCTAGTGTGTTAGTGTGCAGCCTAGTGTGTTAGTGTGCAGCCTAGTGTGTTAGTATGCAGCCTAGTGTGTTAGTGTGCGGTCTAGTGTGTTAGTGTGCAGCCTAGTGTGTTAGTGTGCAGCCTAGTGTGTTAGTGTGCAGCCTAGTGTGTTAGTGTGCAGCCTAGTGTGATAATGTGCAGCCTAGTGTGTTAGTGTGCAGCCTAGTGTGTTAGTGTGCAGCCTAGTGTGTTAGTGTGCAGCCTAGTGTGCTAGTGTGCAGCCTAGTGTGTTAGTGTGCAGCCTAGTGTGTTAGTGTGCAGCCTAGTGTGCTAGTGTGCAGCGTAGTGTGTTAGTGTGCAGCCTAGTGTGTTAGTGTGCAGCCTAGTGTGTTAGTGTGCAGCCTAGTGTGTTAGTATGCAGCCTAGTGTGTTAGTGTGCAGCCTAGTGTGTTAGTGTGCAGCCTAGTGTGTTAGTGTGCAGCCTAGTGTTTTAGTGTGCAGCCTAGTGTGTTAGTGTGCAGCCTAGTGTGTTAGTGTGCAGCCTAGTGTGTTAGTGTGCAGCTTAGTGTGTTAGTATGCAGCCTAGTGTGTTAGTGTGCAGCCTAGTTTGTTAGTGTGCAGCCTAGTGTTTTCGTTTGCAGCCTAGTGTGTTAGTGTGCAGCCTAGTGTGGTAGTGTGCAGCCTATTGTGTTAGTGTGCAGCTTAGTGTGTTAGTATGCAGCCTAGTGTGTTAGTGTGCGGTCTAGTGTGTTAGTGTGCAGCCTAGTGTGTTTGTATGCAGCCTAGTGTGTTAGTGTGCAGCCTAGTGTGTAAGTGTGCAGCCTAGTGTGTTAGTGTGCATCCTAGGGTGTTAGTATGCAGCCTAGTGTGCTAGTATGCAGCCTAGTGTGTAAGTGTGCAGCCTAGTGTGTGTGCATCCTAGTGTGTTAGTGTGCAGCCTAGTGTGCTAGTATGCAGCCTAGTGTGTTAGTATGCAGCCTAGTGTGCTAGTATGCAGCCTAGTGTGTAGTGTGCAGCCTAGTGTGTTAGTTTGCTAGTGTGTTAGTGTGCAGCCTAGTGTGTTAGTGTGCAGCCTAGTGTGTTAGTATGCAGCCTAGTGTGTTAGTGTGCAGCCTAGTGTGTTAGTGTGCAGTCTAGTGTGTTAGTGTGCAGCCTAGTGTGTTAGTGTGCAGCCTAGTGTGTTAGTGTGCAGCCTAGTGTGTAAGTGTGCAGCCTAGTGTGTTAGTGTGCAGCCTAGTGTGTTAGTGTGCAGCCTAGTGTGTTAGTGTGCAGCCTAGTGTGTTAGTGTGCAGCCTAGTGTGTTAGTGTGCAGCCTAGTGTGTTAGTGTGCAGCCTAGTGTGTTAGTGTGCAGCCTAGTGTGTGCTAGTGTGTTAGTGTGCAGCCTAGTGTGTTAGTGTGCAGCCTAGTGTGTTAGTGTGCAGCCTAGTGTGTTAGTGTGCAGCCTAGTGTGTTAGTGTGCAGCCTAGTGTCTTAGTATACAGTGTAGGGTGTTAGTGTGCAGCCTAGTGTGTTAGTGTGCAGCCTAGTGTGTTAGTGTGCAGCCTAGTGTGTTAGTGTGCAGTTAGTGTGTGTGCAGCCTCCTGTGTTTAGTATGCAGCCTAATGTGTTAATATGCAGCCTAGTGTGTTAGTGTGCAGCTTAGTGTGTTAGTGTGCAGCCTAGTGTGTTAGTGTGCAGCCTAGTGTGTTAGTGTGCAGCTTAGTGTGTTAATGTGCAGCCTAGTGTGTTAGTGTGCAGCCTAGTGTGTTAGTGTGCAGCCTAGTGTGTTAGTGTGCAGCTTAGTGTGTTAGTGTGCAGCCTAGTGTGTTAGTGTGCAGCCTAGTGTGTTAGTGTGCAGCTTAGTGTGTTAGTGTGCAGCCTAGTGTGTTAGTGTGCAGCCTAGTGTGTTAGTGTGCAGCCTATTGTGTTAGTGTGCGAGTATGCAGCCTAGGGTGTTAGTGTGTTAGTGTGTTAGTGTCCAGCCTAGTGTGTTAGTATACAGCCTAGTGTGTTAGTGTGCAGCCTAGTGTGTTAGAGTTCAGCTTAGTGTGTTAGTATGCAGCCTAGTGTGTTAGTGTGCAGCCTAGTGTGTTAGTGTGTTAGTATGCAGCCTATGGTGTTAGTGTGTTAGTGTGTTAGTGTGCAGCCTAGTGTGTTAGTGTGTTAGTGTGCAGCCTAGTGTGTTAGTGTGCAGCCTAGTGTGTTAGTGTGCAGCCTAGTGTGTTTGTGTGTTAGTGTGCAGCCTAGTGTGTTAGTGTGCAGCCTAGTGTGTTAGTGTGCAGCCTAGTGTGTTAGTGTGCAGCCTAGTGTGTTAGTGTGCAGCCTAGTGTGTTAGTGTGCAGCCTAGTGTGTTAGTGTGCAGCCTAGTGTGTTAGTGTGCAGCTTAGTGTGTTAGTGTGCAGCCTAGTGTGTTAGTGTGCAGCCTAGTGTGTTAGTGTGCAGCCTAGTGTGTTAGTGCAGCCTAGTGTGTTAGTGTGCAGCCTAGTGTGTTAGTGTGCAGCCTAGTGTGTTAGTGTGCAGCTTAGTGTGTTAGTGTGCAGCCTAGTGTGTTAGTGTGCAGCCTAGTGTGTTAGTGTGCAGCCTAGTGTGTTTGTATGCAGCCTAGTGTGTTAGTGTGCAGCCTAGTGTGTTAGTGTGCAGCCTAGTGTGTTAGTGTGCAGCCTGTGTTAGTGTGCAGCCTAGTGTGCTAGTGTGCAGCCTAGTGTGTAAGTGTGCAGCCTAGTGTGTTAGTGTGCAGCCTAGTGTGTTAGTATGCAGCCTAGTGTGCTAGTATGCAGCCTAGTGTGTTAGTATGCAGCCTAGTGTTAGTGTGCAGCCTAGTGTGTTAAGTGTGCAGCCTAGTGTGTTAGTTTGCCTAGTGTGTTAGTGTGCAGCCTAGTGTGTTAGTGTGCAGCCTAGTGTGTTAGTATGCAGCCTAGTGTGTTAGTGTGCAGCCTAGTGTGTTAGTGTGCAGCCTAGTGTGTTAGTGTGCAGCCTAGTGTGTTAGTGTGCAGCCTAGTGTGTTAGTGTGCAGCCTAGTGTGTAAGTGTGCAGCCTAGTGTGTTAGTGTGCATCCTAGGGTGTTAGTATGCAGCCTAGTGTGCTAGTATGCAGCCTAGTGTGTTAGTATGCAGCCTAGTGTGCTAGTTGTGCAGCCTAGTGTGTAAGTGTGCAGCCTAGTGTGTTAGTGTGCTAGTGTGTTAGTGTGCAGCCTAGTGTGTGTGCAGCCTAGTGTGTTAGTGTGCAGCCTAGTGTGTTAGTGTGCAGCCTAGTGTGTTAGTGTGCAGCCTAGTGTGTTAGTGTGCAGCCTAGTGTGTTAGTGTGTTAGTGTGCAGCCTAGTGTGTTAGTGTGCAGCCTAGTGTGTTAGTGTGCAGCCTAGTGTGTTAGTGTGCAGCCTAGTGTGTTAGTGTGCAGCCTAGTGTGTGTGCAGCCTAGTGTGTTAGTGTGCAGCCTAGTGTGTTAGTGTGCAGCCTAGTGTGTTAGTGTGCAGCCTAGTGTGTTAGTGTGCAGCCTAGTGTGTTAGTGTGCAGCCTAGTGTGTAGTGTGCAGCCTAGTGTGTTAGTGTGCAGCCTAGTGTGTTAGTGTGCAGCCTAGTGTGTTAGTGTGCAGCCTAGTGTGTTAGTATGCAGCCTAGTGTGTTAGTGTGCAGCCTAGTGTGTTAGTGTGCAGCCTAGTGTGTTAGTGTGCAGCCTAGTGTGTTAGTGTGCAGCCTAGTGTGTTAGTGTGCAGCCTAGTGTGTGATAATGTGCAGCCTAGTGTGTTAGTGTGCAGCCTAGTGTGTTAGTGTGCAGCCTAGTGTGTTAGTGTGCAGCCTAGTGTGCTAGTGTGCAGCCTAGTGTGTTAGTGTGCAGCCTAGTGTGTTAGTGTGCAGCCTAGTGTTAGTGTGCAGCCTAGTGTGTTAGTGTGCAGCCTAGTGTGTTAGTATGCAGCCTAGTGTGCTAGTGTGCAGCCTAGTGTGCTAGTATGCAGCCTAGTGTGTTAGTGTGCAGCCTAGTGTGTTAGTGTGCAGCCTAGTGTGTTAGTGTGCAGCCTAGTGTTTTAGTGTGCAGCCTAGTGTGTTAGTGTGCAGCCTAGTGTGTTAGTGTGCAGCCTAGTGTGTTAGTGTGCAGCTTAGTGTGTTAGTATGCAGCCTAGTGTGTTAGTGTGCAGCCTAGTTTGTTAGTGTGCAGCCTAGTGTTTTCGTTTGCAGCCTAGTGTGTTAGTGTGCAGCCTAGTGTGGTAGTGTGCAGCCTAGTGTGTTAGTGTGCAGCTTAGTGTGTTAGTATGCAGCCTAGTGTGTTAGTGTGCGGTCTAGTGTGTTAGTGTGCAGCCTAGTGTGTTTGTATGCAGCCTAGTGTGTTAGTGTGCAGCCTAGTGTGTTAGTGTGCAGCCTAGTGTGTTAGTGTGCATCCTAGGGTGTTGTGCAGCCTAGTGTGCTAGTATGCAGCCTAGTGTGTTAGTGTGCAGCCTAGTGTGTTAGTGTGCAGCCTAGTGTGTTAGTGTGCAGCCTAGTGTGTTAGTGTGCAGCCTAGTGTGTTAGTATGCAGCCTAGTGTGCCTGTTAGTGTGCAGCCTAGTGTGTTAGTGTGCAGCCTAGTGTGTTAGTGTGCAGCCTAGTGTGTTAGTGTGCAGCCTAGTGTGTTAGTATGCAGCCTAGTGTGTTAGTGTGCAGCCTAGTGTGTTAGTGTGCAGCCTAGTGTGTTAGTGTGCAGCCTAGTGTGTTAGTGTGCAGCCTAGTGTTAGTGTGCAGCCTAGTGTGTTAGTGTGCAGCCTAGTGTGTTAGTGTGCAGCCTAGTGTGTTAGTATGCAGCCTAGTGTGTTAGTGTGCAGCCTAGTGTGTTAGTGTGCAGCCTAGTGTGTTAGTGTGCAGCCTAGTGTGTTAGTGTGCAGCCTAGTGTGTTAGTGTGCAGCCTAGTGTGTTGTTTGCTAGTGTGTTAGTGTGCAGCCTAGTGTGTTAGTGTGCAGCCTAGTGTGTTAGTGTGCAGCCTAGTGTGTTAGTGTGCAGTTAGTGTGTTAGTGTGCAGCCTAGTGTGTTAGTATGCAGCCTAGTGTGTTAGTGTGCAGCCTAGTGTGTTAGTGTGCAGCCTAGTGTGTTAGTGTGCAGCCTAGTGTGTTAGTGTGCAGCCTAGTGTGTTAGTGTGCAGCCCTGTGTTTAGTATGCAGCCTAGTGTGTTAGTATGCAGCCTAGTGTGTTAGTGTGCAGCCTAGTGTGTTAGTGTGCAGCCTAGTGTGTTAGTGTGCAGCCTAGTGTGTTTGTGTGCAGCCTAGTGTGTTAGTGTGCAGCCTAGTGTGTTAGTGTGCAGCCTAGTGTGTTAGTGTGCAGCCTAGTGTGTTAGTGTGCAGCTTAGTGTGTTAGTGTGCAGCCTAGTGTGTTAGTGTGCAGCCTAGTGTGTTAGTGTGCAGCCTAGTGTGTTAGTGTGCAGCCTAGTGTGTTAGTGTGCAGCCTAGTGTGTTAGTGTGCAGCCTATTGTGTTAGTGTAGTATGCAGCCTAGTGTGTTAGTGTGTTAGTGTGTTAGTGTGCAGCCTAGTGTGTTAGTATACAGCCTAGTGTGTTAGTGTGCAGCCTAGTGTGTTAGTGTGCAGCTTAGTGTGTTAGTATGCAGCCTAGTGTGTTAGTGTGCAGCCTAGTGTGTTAGTGTGTTAGTATGCAGCCTATGGTGTTAGTGTGTTAGTGTGTTAGTGTGCAGCCTAGTGTGTTAGTGTGTTAGTGTGCAGCCTAGTGTGTTAGTGTGCAGCCTAGTGTGTTAGTGTGCAGCCTAGTGTGTTTGTGTGTTAGTGTGCAGCCTAGTGTGTTAGTGTGCAGCCTAGTGTGTTAGTGAGTTAGTGTGCAGCCTAGTGTGTGTGTTAGTGTGCAGCCTAGTGTGTTAGTGTGCAGCCTAGTGTGTTAGTGTGCAGCCTAGTGTGTTAGTGTGCAGCCTAGTGTGTTGTGTAGTGTGCAGCCTAGTGTGTTAGTGTGTTAGTGTGTTAGTGTGCAGCCTAGTGTGTTAGTGTGCAGCCTAGTGTGTTAGTGTGCAGCCTAGTGTGTTAGTGTGCAGCCTAGTGTGTTAGTGTGCAGCCTAGTGTGTTAGTGTGCAGCCTAGTGTGTTAGTGTGCAGCCTAGTGTGTTAGTGTGCAGCCTAGTGTGCTAGTGTGCAGCCTAGTGTGTTAGTGTGCAGCCTAGTGTGTTAGTGTGCAGCCTAGTGTGTGTGCAGCCTAGTGTGTTAGTGTGCAGCCTAGTGTGTTAGTGTGCAGCCTAGTGTGTTAGTGTGCAGCCTAGTGTGTTAGTATACAGTGTAGTGTGTTAGTGTGCAGCCTAGTGTGTTAGTGTGCAGCCTAGTGTGTTAGTGTGCAGCCTAGTGTGTTAGTGTGCAGCCTAGTGTGTTAGTGTGCAGCCTAGTGTGTTTGTGTGCAGCCTAGTGTGTGTGCAGCCTAGTGTGTTAGTGTGCAGCCTAGTGTGTTAGTGTGCAGCCTAGTGTGTTAGTGTGCAGCCTAGTGTGTTAGTGTGCAGCCTAGTGTGTTAGTGTGCAGCCTAGTGTGTTAGTGTGCAGCCTAGTGTGTTAGTGTGCAGCCTAGTGTGTTAGTGTGCAGCTTAGTGTGTTAGTATGCACCCTAGTGTGTTAGTGTGCAGCCTAGTGTGTTAGTGTGCAGCTTAGTGTGTTAGTGTGCAGCCTAGTGTGTTAGTGTGCAGCCTATTGTGTTAGTGTGTGAGTATGCAGCCTAGGGTGTTAGTGTGTAGTGTGTTAGTGTGCAGCCTAGTGTGTTAGTATACAGCCTAGTGTGTTAGTGTGCAGCCTAGTGTGTTAGTGTGCTTAGTGTGTTAGTATGCAGCCTAGTGTGTTAGTGTGCAGCCTAGTGTGTTAGTGTGTTAGTATGCAGCCTATGGTGTTAGTGTGTTAGTGTGTTAGTGTGCAGCCTAGTGTGTTAGTGTGTTAGTGTGCAGCCTAGTGTGTTAGTGTGCAGCCTAGTGTGTTAGTGTGCAGCCTAGTGTGTTTGTGTGTTAGTGTGCAGCCTAGTGGGTTAGTGTGCAGCCTAGTGTGTTAGTGAGTTTAGTGTGCAGCCTAGTGTGTTAGTGTGTTAGTGTGCAGCCTAGTGTGTTAGTGTGCAGCCTAGTGTGTTTGTGTGCAGCCTAGTGTGTTAGTGTGTTAGTGTGCAGCCTAGTGTGTTAGTGTGTTTGTGTGCAGCCTAGTGTGTTAGTGTGTTAGTGTGCAGCGTAGTGTGTTAGTGTGTTAGTGTGCAGCCTAGTGTGTTAGTGTGTTAGTGTGCAACCTAGTGTGTTAGTGTGTTAGTGTGCAGCCTAGTGTGTTAGTGTGTTAGTATACAGCCTAGTGTGCTAGTGTGCAGTCTACAGTGTTAGTGTGCAGCCTAGTGTGTTAGTGTGTAGCCTAGTGTGTTAGTGTGCAGCCTAGTTTGCTAGTGTGCAGCCTAGTGTGCTAGTATGCAGCCTAGTGTGTTAGTATGCAGCCTAGTGTGCTAGTATGCAGCCTAGTGTGTAAGTGTGCAGCCTAGTGTGTTAGTGTGCAGCCTAGTGTGCTAGTGTGCAGCCTAGTGTGTAAGTGTGCAGCCTAGTGTGTTAGTGTGCATCCTAGTGTGTTAGTATGCAGCCTAGTGTGCTAGTATGCAGCCTAGTGTGTTAGTATGCAGCCTAGTGTGCTAGTATGCAGCCTAGTGTGTAAGTGTGCAGCCTAGTGTGTTAGTGTGCTAGTGTGTTAGTGTGCAGCCTAGTGTGTTAGTGTGCAGCCTAGTGTGTTAGTGTGCAGCCTAGTGTGTTAGTGTGCAGCCTAGTGTGTTAGTGTGCAGCCTAGTGTGTTAGTGTGCAGCCTAGTGTGTTAGTGTGCAGCCTAGTGTGTTAGTGTGCAGCCTAGTGTGTTAGTGTGCAGCCTAGTGTGCTAGTGTGCAGCCTAGTGTATAAGTGTGCAGCCTAGTGTGTTAGTGTGTTAGTGTGTTGCCTAGTGTGTTAGTGTGCAGCCTAGTGTGTTAGTATGCAGCCTAGTGTGTTAGTGTGCAGCCTAGTGTGTTAGTGTGCAGTCTAGTGTGTTAGTGTGCAGCCTAGTGTGATAATGTGCAGCCTAGTGTGTTAGTGTGCAGCCTAGTGTGTTAGTGTGCAGCCTAGTGTGCTAGTGTGCAGCCTAGTGTGCTACTATGCAGCCTAGTGTGTTAGTGTGCAGCCTAGTGTGTTAGTGTGCAGCCTAGTGTGCTAGTGTGCAGCTAGTGTGTTAGTGTGCAGCCTAGTGTGTTAGTGTGCAGCCTAGTGTGCTAGTGTGCAGCCTAGTGTGTTAGTATGCAGCCTAGTGTGTTAGTGTGCAGCCTAGTGTGTTAGTGTGCAGCCTAGTGTGTTAGTGTGCAGCCTAGTGTTTTAGTGTGCAGCCTAGTGTGTTAGTGTGCAGCCTAGTGTGTTAGTGTGCAGCCTAGTGTGTTAGTGTGCAGCTTAGTGTGTTAGTATGCAGCCTAGTGTGTTAGTGTGCAGCCTAGTTTGTTAGTGTGCAGCCTAGTGTTTTCGTTTGCAGCCTAGTGTGTTAGTGTGCAGCCTAGTGTGGTAGTGTGCAGCCTATTGTGTTAGTGTGCAGCTAGTGTGTTAGTATGCAGCCTAGTGTGTTAGTGTGCGGTCTAGTGTGTTAGTGTGCAGCCTAGTGTGTTTGTATGCAGCCTAGTGTGTTAGTGTGCAGCCTAGTGTGTTAGTGTGCAGCCTAGTGTGTTAGTGTGCAGCCTAGTGTGTTAGTGTGCAGCCTAGTGTGTTAGTGTGCAGCCTAGTGTGTTAGTGTGCAGCCTAGTGTGTTAGTGTGCAGCCTAGTGTGTTAAGTGTGCAGCCTAGTGTGTTAGTGTGTTATGCAGCCTAGTGTGTTAGTATGCAGCCTAGTGTGTTAGTGTGCAGCCTAGTGTGTTAGTGTGCAGCCTAGTGTGTTAGTGTGCAGCCTAGTGTGTTAGTGTGCAGCCTAGTGTGTTAGTGTGCAGCCTAGTGTGTTAGTGTGCAGCCTAGTGTGTTAGTGTGCAGCCTAGTGTGTTAGTGTGCAGCCTAGTGTGTTAGTGTGCAGCCTAGTGTGTTAGTGTGCAGCCTAGTGTGTTAGTGTGCAGCCTAGTGTGTTAGTGTGCAGCCTAGTGTGTTAGTGTGCAGCCTAGTGTGTTAGTGTGCAGCCTAGTGTGTTAGTGTGCAGCCTAGTGTGTTAGTGTGCAGCCTAGTGTGTTTGTGTGCAGCCTAGTGTGTTAGTGTGCAGCCTAGTGTGTTAGTGTGCAGCCTAGTGTGTTAGTGTGCAGCCTAGTGTGTTAGTGTGCAGCCTAGTGTGTTAGTGTGCAGCCTAGTGTGTTAGTGTGCAGCCTAGTGTGTTAGTGTGCAGCCTAGTGTGTTGTGCAGCCTAGTGTGTTAGTGTGCAGCCTAGTGTGTTAGTGTGCAGCCTAGTGTGTTAGTGTGCAGCCTAGTGTGTAAGTGTGCAGCCTAGTGTGTTAGTTGTGCTAGTGTGTTAGTGTGCAGCCTAGTGTGTTAGTGTGCAGCCTAGTGTGTTAGTATGCAGCCTAGTGTGTTAGTGTGCAGCCTAGTGTGTTAGTGTGCAGCCTAGTGTGTTAGTGTGCAGCCTAGTGTGTTAGTGTGCAGCCTAGTGTGTTAGTGTGCAGCCTAGTGTGTTAGTGTGCAGCCTAGTGTGTTAGTGTGCAGCCTAGTGTGTTAGTGTGCAGCCAGTGTGTTAGTGTGTTAGTGTGCAGCCTAGTGTGTTAGTGTGCAGCCTAGTGTGTTAGTATGCAGCCTAGTGTGTTAGTGTGCAGCCTAGTGTGTTAGTGTGCAGCCTAGTGTGTTAGTGTGCAGCCTAGTGTGTTAGTGTGCAGCCTAGTGTGTTAGTGTGCAGCCTAGTGTGTTAGTGTGTGCAGCCTAGTGTGTTAGTGTGCAGCCTAGTGTGTTAGTGTGCAGCCTAGTGTGTTAGTGTGCAGCCTAGTGTGTTAGTGTGCAGCCTAGTGTGTTAGTGTGCAGCCTAGTGTGTTAGTATACAGCCTAGTGTGTTAGTGTGCAGCCTAGTGTGTTAGTGTGCAGCCTAGTGTGTTAGTATGCAGCCTAGTGTGTTAGTGTGCAGCCTAGTGTAGTGTGCAGCCTAGTGTGTTAGTGTGTTAGTGTGCAGCCTAGTGTGTTAGTGTGCAGCCTAGTGTGTTAGTGTGCAGCCTAGTGTGTTAGTGTGCAGCCTAGTGTGTTAGTGTGCAGCCTAGTGTGTTAGTGTGCAGCCTAGTGTGTTAGTGTGCAGCCTAGTGTGTTAGTGTGCAGCCTAGTGTGTTAGTGTGCAGCCTAGTGTGTTAGTGTGCAGCCTAGTGTGTTAGTGTGTTAGTGTGCAGCCTAGTGTGTTAGTGTGCAGCCTAGTGTGTTAGTGTGCAGCCTAGTGTGTTAGTGTGCAGCCTAGTGTGTTAGTGTGCAGCCTAGTGTGTTAGTGTGCAGCCTAGTGTGTTAGTGTGCAGCTAGTGTGTTAGTGTGCAGCCTAGTGTGTTAGTGTGCAGCCTAGTGTGTTAGTGTGCAGCCTAGTGTGTTAGTGTGCAGCCTAGTGTTTTCGTGTGCAGCCTAGTGTGTTAGTGTGCAGCCTAGTGTGTTAGTGTGCAGCCTAGTGTGTTAGTGTGCAGCTTAGTGTGTTGTATGCAGCCTAGTGTGTTAGTGTGCAGCCTAGTGTGTTAGTGTGCAGCCTAGTGTGTTTGTATGCAGCCTAGTGTGTTAGTGTGCAGCCTAGTGTGTTAGTGTGCAGCCTAGTGTGTTAGTGTGCAGCCTAGTGTGTTAGTGTGCAGCCTAGTGTGTTAGTGTGCAGCCTAGTGTGTAAGTGTGCAGCCTAGTGTGTTAGTGTGCAGCCTAGTGTGTTAGTGTGCAGCCTAGTGTGTTAGTATGCAGCCTAGTGTGTTAGTGTGCAGCCTAGTGTGCTAGTGCAGCCTAGTGTGTTAGTGTGCAGCCTAGTGTGTGTGTTAGTGTGTTAGTGTGCAGCCTAGTGTGTTAGTGTGCAGCCTAGTGTGTTAGTGTGCAGCCTAGTGTGTGTTAGTGTGCAGCCTAGTGTGTTAGTGTGCAGCCTAGTGTGTTAGTGTGCAGCCTAGTGTGTTAGTGTGCAGCCTAGTGTGTTAGTGTGCAGCCTAGTGTGTTAGTGTGCAGCCTAGTGTGTTAGTGTGCAGCCTAGTGTGTTAGTGTGCAGCCTAGTGTGTTGTGTGTTAGTGTGCAGCCTAGTGTGTTAGTGTGCAGCCTAGTGTGTTAGTGTGCAGCCTAGTGTGTTAGTGTGCAGCCTAGTGTGTTAGTGTGCAGCCTAGTGTGTTAGTGTGCAGCCTAGTGTGTTAGTGTGCAGCCTAGTGTGTTAGCATCCAGCCTAGTGTGTTAGTATGCAGCCTAGTGTTTTAGTGTGCAGCCTAGTGTGTTAGTATGCAGCCTAGTGTTTTAGTGTGCAGCCTAGTGTGTTAGTGTGCAGCCTAGTGTGTTAGTGTGCAGCCTAGTGTTCTAGTATGCAACCTAGTGTGTTAGTGTGCAGTCTAGTGTGCTACTATGCAGCCTAGTGTGTTAGTATGCAGCCTAGTCTGCTACTATGCAGCCTAGAGTGTTAGTGTGCATCCTAGGGTGTTAGTATGCAGCCTAGTGTTTTAGTGTGCAGCCTAGTGTGTTAGTGTGCAGCCTAGTGTGTTAGTGTGCAGCCTAGGGTGTTAGTATGCAGCCTAGTGTTTTAGTGTGCAGCCTAGTGTGTTAGTGTGCAGCCTAGTGTGTTAGTGTGCAGCCTAGTGTGTTAGTGTGCAGCCTAGTGTGTTAGTGTGCAGCCTAGTGTGTTAGTGTGCAGCCTAGTGTGTTAGTGTGCAGCCTAGTGTGTTAGTGTGTTGTGTGCAGCCTAGTGTGTTAGTGTGCAGCCTAGTGTGTTAGTATGCAGCCTAGTGTGTTGTGTGCAGCCTAGTGTGTTAGTGTGCAGCCTAGTGTGTTAGTGTGCAGCCTAGTGTGTTAGTGTGCAGCCTAGTGTGTTAGTGTGCAGCCTAGTGTGTTAGTGTGCAGCCTAGTGTGCTAGTGTGCAGCCTAGTGTGCACCTATGCAGCCTAGTGTGTTAGTGTGCAGCCTAGTGTGTTTGTGTGCAGCCTAGTGTGTTAGTGTGCAGCCTAGTGTGTTAGTGTGCAGCCTAGTGTGTTAGTGCAGCCTAGTGTGTTAGTGTGCAGCCTAGTGTGTTAGTGTGCAGCCTAGTGTGTAGTATGCAGCCTAGTGTGTTAGTGTGCAGCCTAGTGTGTTAGTGTGCAGCCTAGTGTGTTAGTGTGCAGCCTAGTGTGTTAGTGTGCAGCCTAGTGTGTTAGTGTGCAGCCTAGTGTGTTAGTGTGCAGCCTAGTGTGTTAGTGTGCAGCCTAGTGTGTTAGTGTGCAGCCTAGTGTGTTAGTGTGCAGCCTAGTGTGTTAGTGTGCAGCCTAGTGTGTTAGTGTGCAGCCTAGTGTGTTAGTGTGCAGCCTAGTGTGCTAGTGTGCAGCCTAGTGTGTAAGTGTGCAGCCTAGTGTGTTAGTGTGTTAGTGTGCAGCCTAGTGTGTTAGTGTGCAGCCTAGTGTGTTAGTATGCAGCCTAGTGTGTTAGTGTGCAGCCTAGTGTGTTAGTGTGCAGTCTAGTGTGTTAGTGTGCAGCCTAGTGTGTTAATGTGCAGCCTAGTGTGTTAGTGTGCAGCCTAGTGTGTTAGTGTGCAGCCTAGTGTGCTAGTGTGCAGCCTAGTGTGTTAGTATGCAGCCTAGTGTGTTAGTGTGCAGCCTAGTGTGTTAGTGTGCAGCCTAGTGTGCTAGTGTGCAGCCTAGTGTGTTAGTGTGCAGCCTAGTGTGTTAGTGTGCAGCCTAGTGTGTTAGTGTGCAGCCTAGTGTGTTAGTGTGCAGCCTAGTGTGTTAGTGTGCAGCCTAGTGTTGTATGCAGCCTAGTGTGCTAGTATGCCTAGTGTGTTAGTGTGCAGCCTAGTGTGTTAGTGTGCAGCCTAGTGTGTAAGTGTGCAGCCTAGTGTGTTAGTGTGCAGCTTAGTGTGTTAGTATGCAGCCTAGTGTGTTGTATGCAGCCAGTGTGTTAGTGTGCAGCCTAGTGTGTTAGTGTGCAGCCTAGTGTGTTAGTATGCAGCCTAGTGTGTTAGTGTGCAGCCTAGTGTGTTAGTGTGCAGCCTAGTGTGTTAGTGTGCAGCCTAGTGTGTTAGTGTGCAGCCTAGTGTGCTAGTGTGCAGCCTAGTGTGTTAGTGTGCAGCCTAGTGTGTTAGTTTGTTAGTGTGCAGCCTAGTGTGTTAGTGTGCAGCCTAGTGTGTTAGTGTGCAGCCTAGTGTGTGTGTTAGTGTGCAGCCTAGTGTGTTAGTGTGCAGCCTAGTGTGTTAGTGTGCAGCCTAGTGTGTTAGTGTGCAGCCTAGTGTGTTAGTGTGCAGCCTAGTGTGTTAGTATGCAGCCTAGTGTGTTAGTGTGCAGTCTAGTGTGTTAGTGTGCAGCCTAGTGTGTTTGTGCAGCCTAGTGTGTTAGTGTGCAGCCTAGTGTGTTAGTGTGCAGCCTAGTGTGTTAGTGTGCAGCCTAGTGTGTTAGTATGCAGCCTAGTGTGTTAGTGTGCAGCCTAGTGTGTTAGTGTGCAGCCTAGTGTGTTAGTGTGCATCCTAGGGTGTTAGTATGCAGCCTAGTGTGCTAGTATGCAGCCTAGTGTGTAAGTGTGCAGCCTAGTGTGTTAGTGTGCAGCTTAGTGTGTTAGTGTGCAGCCTAGTGTGTTAGTATGCAGCTTAGTGTGTTAGTGTGCAGCTTAGTGTGTTAGTGTGCAGCCTAGTGTGTTAGTGTGCAGCCTAGTGTGTTAGTGTGCAGCCTAGTGTGTTAGTGTGCAGCCTAGTGTGTTAGTGTGCAGCCTAGTGTGTTAGTGTGCAGCCTAGTGTGTTAGTGTGCAGCCTAGTGTGTTAGTGTGCAGCCTAGTGTGTTGTGTAGTGTGCAGCCTAGTGTGTTAGTGTGCAGCCTAGTGTGTTAGTGTGCAGCCTAGTGTGTTAGTGTGCAGCCTAGTGTGTTGTGTGCAGTCTAGTGTGTTAGTGTGCAGCCTAGTGTGTTAGTGTGCAGCCTAGTGTGTTAGTGTGCAGCCTAGTGTGTTAGTGTGCAGCCTAGTGTGTTAGTGTGCAGCCTAGTGTGTGCACCTATGCAGCCTAGTGTGTTAGTGTGCAGCCTAGTGTGTTAGTGTGCAGCCTAGTGTGTTAGTGTGCAGCCTAGTGTGTTAGTGTGCAGCCTAGTGTGTTAGTGTGCAGCCTAGTGTGTTAGTATGCAGCCTAGTGTGCTAGTATGCAGCCTAGTGTGTTAGTGTGCAGCCTAGTGTGTTAGTATGCAGCCTAGTGTGTTAGTATGCAGCCTAGTGTGTTAGTGTGCAGCCTAGTGTGCTAGTGTGCAGCCTAGTGTGTAAGTGTGCAGCCTAGTGTGTTAGTTGCCTAGTGTGTTAGTGTGCAGCCTAGTGTGTTAGTGTGCAGCCTAGTGTGTTAGTATGCAGCCTAGTGTGTTAGTGTGCAACCTAGTGTGTTAGTGTGCAGCCTAGTGTGTTAGTGTGCAGCCTAGTGTGTTAGTGTGCCTAGTGTGTTAGTGTGCAGCCTAGTGTGTTAGTGTGCAGCCTAGTGTGTTAGTGTGCGCCTAGTGTGTTAGTATGCAGCCTAGTGTGTTAGTGTGCAGCCTAGTGTGTTAGTGTGCAGCCTAGTGTGTTAGTGTGCAGCCTAGTGTGTTAGTGTGCAGCCTAGTGTGTTAGTGTGCAGCCTAGTGTGTTAGTGTGCAGCCTAGTGTGTTAGTGTGCAGCCTAGTGTGTTAGTGTGCAGCCTAGTGTGTTGTGTGCAGCCTAGTGTGTTAGTGTGCAGCCTAGTGTGTTAGTGTGCAGCCTAGTGTGTTAGTGTGCAGCTTAGTGTGTTAGTGTGCAGCCTAGTGTGTTGTATACAGTAGTGTGTTAGTGTGCAGCCTAGTGTGTTAGTGTGCAGCTTAGTGTGTTAGTGTGCAGCCTAGTGTGTTAGTGTGCAGCCTAGTGTGTTAGTGTGTTAGTGTGCAGCCTAGTGTGTTAGTGTGCAGCCTAGTGTGTTAGTGTGCAGCCTAGTGTGTTAGTGTGCTGCCTAGTGTGTTAGTGTGCAGCCTAGTGTGTTAGTGTGCAGCCTAGTGTGTTAGTGTGCAGCTTAGTGTGTTAGTATGCAGCCTAGTGTGTTAGTGTGCAGCCTAGTGTGTTAGTGTGCAGCCTAGTGTGTTAGTGTGCAGTCTAGTGTGTTAGTGTGCAGTCTAGTGTGTTAGTGTGCAGCCTAGTGTGTTAGTGTGCAGCCTAGTGTGTTAGTGTGCAGCCTAGTGTGTTAGTGTGCAGCCTAGTGTGCAGTGTGCAGCCTAGTGTGTTAGTGTGCAGCCTAGTGTGTTAGTGTGCAGCCTAGTGTGCTAGTGTGCAGCCTAGTGTGTAAGTGTGCAGCCTAGTGTGTTAGTGTGCATCCTAGGGTGTTAGTATGCAGCCTAGTGTGCTAGTATGCAGCCTAGTGTGTTAGTGTGCAGCCTAGTGTGTTAGTATGCAGCCTAGTGTGCTAGTGTGCAGCCTAGTGTGTTAGTATGCAGCCTAGTGTGCTAGTATGCAGCCTAGTGTGTAAGTGTGCAGCCTAGTGTGTTAGTGTGCAGCTAGTGTGTTAGTGTGCAGCCTAGTGTGTTAGTGTGCAGCCTAGTGTGTTAGTATGCAGCCTAGTGTGTTAGTGTGCAGCCTAGTGTGTTAGTGTGCAGCCTAGTGTGTTAGTGTGCAGCCTAGTGTGTTAATGTGCAGCCTAGTGTGTTAGTGTGCAGCCTAGTGTGTTAGTGTGCAGCCTAGTGTGTTAGTGTGCAGCCTAGTGTGTTAGTGCAGCCTAGTGTGTTAGTGTGCAGCCTAGTGTGTTAGTGTGCAGCCTAGTGTGTTAGTGTGCAGCCTAGTGTGTTAGTGTGCAGCCTAGTGTGTTAGTGTGCAGCCTAGTGTGTTAGTGTGCAGCCTAGTGTGTTAGTGTGCAGCCTAGTGTGTTAGTGTGCAGCCTAGTGTGTTAGTCTGCAGCCTAGTGTGTTAGTGTGCAGCCTAGTGTGTTAGTGTGCAGCCTAGTGTGTTAGTGTGCAGCTTAGTGTGTTAGTATGCAGCCTAGTGTGTTAGTATGCAGTGCTAGTGTGTTAGTGTGCAGCCTAGTGTGTTAGTGTGCAGCTTAGTGTGTTAGTGTGCAGCCTAGTGTGTTAGTATGCAGCCTAGTGTGTTAGTGTGCAGCCTAGTGTGTTAGTGTGCAGCCTAGTGTGTTAGTGTGCAGCCTAGTGTGTTAGTGTGCTGCCTAGTGTGTTAGTGTGCAGCCTAGTGTGTTAGTGTGCAGCCTAGTGTGTTAGTGTGCAGCCTAGTGTGTTAGTATGCAGCCTAGTGTGTTAGTGTGCAGCCTAGTGTGTTGTTTGTGCCTAGTGTGTTAGTGTGCAGCCTTAGTGTGTTAGTGTGCAGCCTAGTGTGTTAGTATGCAGCCTAGTGTGTTAGTGTGCAGCCTAGTGTGTTAGTGTGCAGCCTAGTGTGTTAGTGTGTAGCCTAGTGTGTTAGTGTGCAGCCTAGTGTGTTAGTGTGCAGCCTAGTGTGCTAGTGTGCAGCCTAGTGTGTTAGTGTGCAGCCTAGTGTGTTAGTGTGCAGCCTAGTGTGTCAGTGTGCAGCCTAGTGTGTTAGTGTGCAGCCTAGTGTGTTAGTGTGCAGCTTAGTGTGTTAGTGTGCAGCCTAGTGTGTTAGTGTGCAGCCTAGTGTGTTAGTTTGTTAGTATGCAGCCTAGGGTGTTAGTCTGTTAGTGTGCCTAGTGTGTTAGTGTGCAGCCTAGTGTGTTAGTGTGCAGCCTAGTGTGTTAGTGTGCAGCCTAGTGTGTTAGTGTGCAGCCTAGTGTGTTAGTGTGTTAGTATGCAGCCTAGTGTGTTAGTGTGCAGTTAGTGTGTTAGTGTGCAGCCTAGTGTGTTAGTGTGCAGCCTAGTGTGTTAGTATGCAGCCTAGTGTGTTAGTGTGCAGCCTAGTGTGTTAGTGTGCAGCCTAGTGTGTTAGTGTGCAGCCTGTTTGTGTGCAGCCTAGTGTGTTAGTGTGTTAGTGTGCAGCCTAGTGTGTTAGTGTGCAGCCTAGTGTGTTAGTGTGCAGCCTAGTGTGTTAGTGTGTTAGTGTGCAGCCTAGTGTGTTAGTGTGTTAGTGTGCAGCCTAGTGTGTTAGTGTGCAGCCTAGTGTGTTTGTGTGCAGCCTAGTGTGTTAGTGTGTTAGTGTGCAGCCTAGTGTGTTAGTGTGTTAGTATGCAGCCTAGTGTGCTAGTGTGCAGTCTACTGTGTTAGTGTGCAGCGTAGTGTGTTAGTGTGTTAGTGTGCAGCCTAGTGTGTTAGTGTGCAGCCTAGTGTGTTAGTGTGCAGCCTAGTGTGTTAGTGTGTGCAGCCTAGTGTGCTAGTGTGCAGTCTAGTGTGTTAGTGTGCAGCCTAGTGTGTTAGTGTGTTAGTGTGCAGCCTAGTGTGTTAGTGTGCAGCCTAGTGTGTTAGTGTGTTAGTGTGCAGCCTAGTGTGCCTAGTGTGTTAGTGTGCAGCCTAGTGTGTTAGTGTGTTAGTGTGCAGCCTAGTGTGTTAGTGTGTTAGCAGCCTAGTGTGTTAGTGTGCAGTCTAGTGTGTTAGTGTGCAGCCTAGTGTGTTAGTGTGCAGCCTAGTGTGTTAGTGTGCAGCCTAGTGTGTTAGTGTGCAGCCTAGTGTGTTAGTGTGCAGCCTAGTGTGTTAGTGTGCAGCCTAGTGTGTTAGTGTGTTAGTGTGCAGCCTAGTGTGTTAGTGTGCAGCCTAGTGTGTTAGTATGCAGCCTAGTGTGTTAGTGTGCAGCCTAGTGTGTTAGTGTGCAGTCTAGTGTGTTAGTGTGCAGCCTAGTGTGTTAATGTGCAGCCTAGTGTGTTAGTGTGCAGCCTAGTGTGTTAGTGTGCAGCCTAGTGTGTTAGTGTGCAGCCTAGTGTGTTAGTGTGCAGCCTAGTGTGTTAGTGTGCAGCCTAGTGTGTGTGTGCAGCCTGTGTTAGTGTGCAGCCTAGTGTGTTAGTGTGTTAGTGTGCAGCCTAGTGTGTTAGTGTGCAGCCTAGTGTGTTAGTATGCAGCCTAGTGTGTTAGTGTGCAGCCTAGTGTGTTAGTGTGCAGTCTAGTGTGTTAGTGTGCAGCCTAGTGTGTTAATGTGCAGCCTAGTGTGTTAGTGTGCAGCCTAGTGTGTTAGTGTGCAGCCTAGTGTGCTAGTGTGCAGCCTAGTGTGTTAGTATGCAGCCTAGTGTGTTAGTGTGTTAGTGTGCAGCCTAGTGTGTTAGTGTGCAGCCTAGTGTGTTAGTGTGCAGCCTAGTGTGTTAGTGTGCAGCCTAGTGTGTTAGTGTGCAGCCTAGTGTGTTAGTGTGCAGCCTAGTGTGTTAATGTGCAGCCTAGTGTGTTAGTGTGCAGCCTAGTGTGTTAGTGTGCAGCCTAGTGTGCTAGTGTGCAGCCTAGTGTGCAGTGTGCAGCCTAGTGTGTTAGTGTGCAGCCTAGTGTGTTAGTGTGCAGCCTAGTGTGCTAGTGTGCAGCCTAGTGTGTTAGTGTGCAGCCTAGTGTGTTAGTGTGCAGCCTAGTGTGTTAGTGTGCAGCCTAGTGTGTTAGTGTGCAGCCTAGTGTGTTAGTGTGCAGCCTAGTGTGTTAGTGTGCAGCCTAGTGTGTTAGTATGCAGCCTAGTGTGTTAGTATGCAGCCTAGTGTGTTAGTATGCAGCCTAGTGTGTAAGTGTGCAGCCTAGTGTGTTAGTGTGCTAGTGTGTTAGTGTGCAGCCTAGTGTGTTAGTGTGCAGCCTAGTGTGTTAGTATGCAGCCTAGTGTGTTAGTGTGCAGCCTAGTGTGTTAGTGTGCAGCCTAGTGTGTTAGTGTGCAGCCTAGTGTGTTAGTATGCAGCTTAGTGTGTTAGTGTGCAGCTTAGTGTGTTAGTGTGCAGCCTAGTGTGCTAGTGTGCAGCCTAGTGTGTTAGTGTGCAGCCTAGTGTGTTAGTGTGCAGCCTAGTGTGTTAGTGTGCAGCCTAGTGTGTTAGTGTGCAGCCTAGTGTGTTAGTGTGCAGCCTAGTGTGTTAGTGTGCAGCCTAGTGTGTTAGTGCAGCCTAGTGTGTTAGTGTGCAGCCTAGTGTGTTAGTGTGCAGCCTAGTGTGTTTGTGTGCAGCCTAGTGTGTTAGTGTGCAGCCTAGTGTTCTAGTATGCAACCTAGTGTGTTAGTGTGCAGTCTAGTGTGCTACTATGCAGCCTAGTGTGTTAGTATGCAGCCTAGTCTGCTACTATGCAGCCTAGAGTGTTAGTGTGCAGCCTAGTGTGTTAGTGTGCAGCTTAGTGTGTTAAGTGTGCAGCCTAGTGTGTTAGTATGCAGCCTAGTGTTTTAGTGTGCAGCCTAGTGTTTTGGTGTGCAGCCTAGTGTGTTAGTGTGCAGCCTAGTGTGTTAGTATGCAGCCTAGTGTGTTAGTGTGCAGCTTAGTGTGTTAGTGTGCAGCCTAGTGTGTTAGTGTGCAGCCTAGTGTGTTAGTGTGCAGCCTAGTGTGTTAGTGTGCAGCCTAGTGTGTTAGTGTGCAGCCTAGTGTGCTAGTGTGCAGCCTAGTGTGTAAGTGTGCAGCTAGTAGTGTTTTAGTGTGTTAGTGTGCAGCCTAGTGTGTTAGTGTGCAGCCTAGTGTGTTAGTATGCAGCCTAGTGTGTTAGTGTGCAGCCTAGTGTGTTAGTGTGCAGCCTAGTGTGTTAGTGTGCAGCCTAGTGTGTTAGTGTGCAGCCTAGTGTGTTAGTGTGCAGCCTAGTGTGTTAGTGTGCAGCCTAGTGTGTTAGTGTGCAGCCTAGTGTGCACCTATGCAGCCTAGTGTGTTAGTGTGCAGCCTAGTGTGTTAGTGTGCAGCCTAGTGTGTTAGTGTGCAGCCTAGTGTGTAAGTGTGCAGCCTAGTGTGTTAGTGTGCATCCTAGGGTGTTGTATGCAGCCTAGTGTGCTAGTATGCAGCCTAGTGTGTTAGTGAGCATCCTAGTGTGTTAGTATGCAGCCTAGTGTGCTAGTATGCAGCCTAGTGTGTTAGTATGCAGCCTAGTGTGCTAGTATGCAGCCTAGTGTGTAAGTGTGCAGCCTAGTGTGTTAGTTTGCTAGTGTGTTAGTGTGCAGCCTAGTGTGTTAGTGTGCAGCCTAGTGTGTTAGTGTGCAGCCTAGTGTGTTAGTGTGCAGCCTAGTGTGTTAGTGTGCAGCCTAGTGTGTTAGTGTGCAGCCTAGTGTGTTGAGTGTGCAGCCTAGTGTGTTAGTGTGCAGCCTAGTGTGTTAGTGTGCAGCCTAGTGTGTTAGTGTGCAGCCTAGTGTGTTAGTATGCAGCCTAGTGTGTTAGTGTGCAGCCTAGTGTGTTAGTGTGCAGCCTAGTGTGTTAGTGTGCAGCCTAGTGTGTTAGTGTGCAGCCTAGTGTGTTAGTGTGCAGCCTAGTGTGTTAGTATGCAGCCTAGTGTGTTAGTGTGCAGTCTAGTGTGTTAGTGTGCAGCCTAGTGTGTTTAGTGTGCAGCCTAGTGTGTTAGTGTGCAGCCTAGTGTGTTAGTGTGCAGCCTAGTGTGTTAGTGTGCAGCCTAGTGTGTTAGTATGCAGCCTAGTGTGTTAGTATACAGTGCAGTGTGTTAGTGTGCAGCCTAGTGTGTTAGTGTGCAGCTTAGTGTGTTAGTGTGCAGCCTAGTGTGTTAGTGTGCAGCCTAGTGTGTTAGTGTGCAGCCTAGTGTGCTAGTGTGCAGCCTAGTGTGTTAGTGTGCAGCTTAGTGTGTTAGTGTGCTGCCTAGTGTGTTAGTGTGCAGCCTAGTGTGTTAGTGTGCAGCCTAGTGTGTTAGTGTGCAGCTTAGTGTGTTAGTATGCACCCTAGTGTGTTAGTGTGCAGCCTAGTGTGTTAGTGTGCAGCCTAGTGTGTTAGTGTGCAGCCTAGTGTGTTAGTGTGCAGCCTAGTGTGTTAGTATGCAGCCTAGTGTGTTAGTGTGCAGCCTAGTGTGTTAGTGTGCAGCCTAGTGTGTTAGTGTGCAGCCTAGTGTGTTAGTGTGCA
The DNA here is from genome assembly GCF_018296145.1 of Oncorhynchus tshawytscha. Lineage (NCBI taxonomy): Eukaryota > Metazoa > Chordata > Actinopteri > Salmoniformes > Salmonidae > Oncorhynchus > Oncorhynchus tshawytscha. Next base: position 3,540,878 of record NC_056429.1, on the reverse strand, counting down.
GCCTAGTGTGTTAGTGTGCAGCCTAGTGTGTTAGTGTGCAGCCTAGTGTGCACCTATGCAGCCTAGTGTGTTAGTGTGCAGCCTAGTGTGTTAGTGTGCAGCCTAGTGTGTTAGTGTGCAGCCTAGTGTGTTAGTATGCAGCCTAGTGTGTTAGTATGCAGCCTAGTGTGTTAGTGTGCATCCTAGTGTGTTAGTATGCAGCCTAGTGTGCTAGTGTGCAGCCTAGTGTGTTAGTATGCAGCCTAGTGTGCTAGTATGCAGCCTAGTGTGTAAGTGTGCAGCCTAGTGTGTTAGTGTGCAGCCTAGTGTGTTAGTGTGCAGCCTAGTGTGCTAGTGTGCAGCCTAGTGTGTTAGTATGCAGCCTAGTGTGTTAGTGTGCAGCCTAGTGTGTTAGTGTGCAGTCTAGTGTGTTAGTGTGCAGCCTAGTGTGTTAATGTGCAGCCTAGTGTGTTAGTGTGCAGCCTAGTGTGTTAGTATGCAGCCTAGTGTGTTAGTGTGCAGCCTAGTGTGTTAGTGTGCAGCCTAGTGTGTTTGTCTGCAGCCTAGTGTGTTAGTGTGCAGCCTAGTGTGTTAGTGTGCAGCCTAGTGTGTTAGTGTGCAGCTTAGTGTGTTAGTATGCAGCCTAGTGTGTTAGTACAGTGCAGTGTGTTAGTGTGCAGCCTAGTGTGTTAGTGTGCAGTTAGTGTGTTAGTGTGCAGCCTAGTGTGTTAGTATGCAGCCTAGTGTGTTAGTGTGCAGCCTAGTGTGTTAGTGTGCAGCCTAGTGTGTTAGTGTGCAGCTTAGTGTGTTAGTGTGCAGCCTAGTGTGCTAGTGTGCAGCCTAGTGTGTTAGTGTGCAGCCTAGTGTGTTAGTGTGCAGCTTAGTGTGTTAGTATGCACCCTAGTGTATTAGTGTGCAGCCTAGTGTGCTAGTTTGCTGCCTAGTGTGTTAGTGTGCAGCTTAGTGTGTTAGTGTGCAGCCTAGTGTGTTAGTGTGCAGCCTAGTGTGTTAGTGTGCAGCCTAGTGTGTTATTGTGCAGTCTAGTGTGTTAGTGTGCAGCCTAGTGTGTTAGTGTGCAGCCTAGTGTGTTAGTGTGCAGCTTAGTGTGCTAGTGTGCAGCCTAGTGTGTTAGTGTGCAGCTTAGTGTGTTTAGTATACAGCCTAGTGTGTTAATATGCAGCCTAGTGTGTTAGTGTGCAGCCTAGTGTGTTTAGTATACAGCCTAGTGTGTTAATATGCAGCCTAGTGTGTTAGTGTGCAGCTTAGTGTGTTAGTGTGCAGCCTAGTGTGTTAGTATGCAGCCTAGTGTGTTCAGTGTGCAGCCTAGTGTGTTAGTGTGCAGCCTAGTGTGTTAGTGTGCAGCCTAGTGTGTTAGTGTGCAGCCTAGTGTGTTAGTGTGCAGCCTAGTGTGTTAGTTTGTTAGTATGCAGCCTAGGGTGTTAGTCTGTTAGTGTGGTAGTGTGTTAGTGTGCAGCCTAGTGTGTTAGTGTGTTAGTATGCAGCCTATGGTGTTAGTGTGTTAGTGTGTTAGTGTGCAGCCTAGTGTGTTAGTGTGCAGCCTAGTGTGTTAGTATGCAGCCTAGTGTGTTAGTGTGCAGCCTAGTGTGTTAGTGTGCAGTCTAGTGTGTTAGTGTGCAGCCTAGTGTTAATGTGCAGCCTAGTGTGTTAGTGTGTTAGTGTGCAGCCTAGTGTGTTAGTGTGCAGCCTAGTGTGTTAGTGTGCAGCCTAGTGTGTTAGTGTGTTAGTGTGCAGCCTAGTGTGTTAGTGTGTTAGTGTGCAGCCTAGTGTGTTAGTGTGCAGCCTAGTGTGTTTGTGTGCAGCCTAGTGTGTTAGTGTGTTAGTGTGCAGCCTAGTGTGTTAGTGTGTTAGTATGCAGCCTAGTGTGCTAGTGTGCAGTCTACTGTGTTAGTGTGCAGCGTAGTGTGTTAGTGTGTTAGTGTGCAGCCTAGTGTGTTAGTATGCAGCCTAGTGTGTTTGTGTGCAGCCTAGTGTGTTAGTGTGTTAGTATACAGCCTAGTGTGCTAGTGTGCAGTCTACTGTGTTGTGTGCAGCGTAGTGTGTTAGTGTGTTAGTGTGCAGCCTAGTGTGTTAGTGTGCCACCTAGTGTGTTAGTGTGTTAGTGTGCAGCCTAGTGTGTTAGTGTGTTAGTGTGCAGCCTAGTGTGTTAGTGTGTTAGTGTGCAGCCTAGCGTGTTAGTGTGTTAGTATACAGCCTAGTGTGCTAGTGTGCAGTCTACTGTGTTAGTGTGCAGCCTAGTGTGTTAGTGTGCAGCCTAGTGTGTTAGTGTGCAGCCTAGTGTGTTAGTGTGCAGCCTAGTGTGTAAGTGTGCAGCCTAGTGTGTTAGTGTGTTAGTGTGCAGCCTAGTGTGTTAGTGTGCAGCCTAGTGTGTTAGTATGCAGCCTACTGTGTTAGTGTGCAGCCTAGTGTGTTAGTGTGCAGTCTAGTGTGTTAGTGTGCAGCCTAGTGTGTTAGTGTGCAGCCTAGTGTGTTAGTGTGCAGCCTAGTGTGTTAGTGTGCAGCCTAGTGTGTTAGTGTGCAGCTTAGTGTGTTTAGTATACAGCCTAGTGTGTTAATATGCAGCCTAGTGTGTTATTGTGCAGCCTAGTGTGTTTAGTATACAGCCTAGTGTGTTAATATGCAGCCTAGTGTGTTAGTGTGCAGCTTAGTGTGTTAGTGTGCAGCCTAGTGTGTTAGTATGCAGCCTAGTGTGTCAGTGTGCAGCCTAGTGTGTTAGTGTGCAGCCTAGTGTGTTAGTGTGCAGCCTAGTGTGTTAGTGTGCAGCCTAGTGTGTTAGTGTGCAGCCTAGTGTGTTAGTTTGTTAGTATGCAGCCTAGGGTGTTAGTCTGTTAGTGTGGTAGTGTGTTAGTGTGCAGCCTAGTGTGTTAGTGTGTTAGTATGCAGCCTATGGTGTTAGTGTGTTAGTGTGTTAGTGTGCAGCCTAGTGTGTTAGTGTGCAGCCTAGTGTGTTAGTATGCAGCCTAGTGTGTTAGTGTGCAGCCTAGTGTGTTAGTGTGCAGTCTAGTGTGTTAGTGTGCAGCCTAGTGTTAATGTGCAGCCTAGTGTGTTAGTGTGTTAGTGTGCAGCCTAGTGTGTTAGTGTGCAGCCTAGTGTGTTAGTGTGCAGCCTAGTGTGTTAGTGTGTTAGTGTGCAGCCTAGTGTGTTAGTGTGTTAGTGTGCAGCCTAGTGTGTTAGTGTGCAGCCTAGTGTGTTTGTGTGCAGCCTAGTGTGTTAGTGTGTTAGTGTGCAGCCTAGTGTGTTAGTGTGTTAGTATACTGCCTAGTGTGCTAGTGTGCAGTCTACTGTGTTAGTGTGCAGCGTAGTGTGTTAGTGTGTTAGTGTGCAGCCTAGTGTGTTAGTATGCAGCCTAGTGTGTTTGTGTGCAGCCTAGTGTGTTAGTGTGTTAGTATACAGCCTAGTGTGCTAGTGTGCAGTCTACTGTGTTAGTGTGCAGCGTAGTGTGTTAGTGTGTTAGTGTGCAGCCTAGTGTGTTAGTGTGCCACCTAGTGTGTTAGTGTGTTAGTGTGCAACCTAGTGTGTTAGTGTGTTAGTGTGCAGCCTAGTGTGTTAGTGTGTTAGTGTGCAGCCTAGCGTGTTAGTGTGTTAGTATACAGCCTAGTGTGCTAGTGTGCAGTCTACTGTGTTAGTGTGCAGCCTAGTGTGTTAGTGTGCAGCCTAGTGTGTTAGTGTGCAGCCTAGTGTGTTAGTGTGCAGCCTAGTGTGCTAGTGTGCAGCCTAGTGTGTAAGTGTGCAGCCTAGTGTGTTAGTGTGTTAGTGTGCAGCCTAGTGTGTTAGTGTGCAGCCTAGTGTGTTAGTATGCAGCCTACTGTGTTAGTGTGCAGCCTAGTGTGTTAGTGTGCAGTCTAGTGTGTTAGTGTGCAGCCTAGTGTGTTAATGTGCAGCCTAGTGTGTTAGTGTGCAGCCTAGTGTGTTAGTATGCAGCCTAGTGTGTTAGTGTGCAGTGTAGTGTGTTAGTGTGCAGCCTAGTGTGTTTGTCTGCAGCCTAGTGTGTTAGTGTGCAGCCTAGTGTGTTAGTGTGCAGCTTAGTGTGTTAGTATGCAGCCTAGTGTGTTAGTATACAGTGCAGTGTGTTAGTGTGCAGCCTAGTGTGTTAGTGTGCAGATTAGTGTGTTAGTGTGCAGCCTAGTGTGTTAGTATGCACCCTAGTGTGTTAGTGTGCAGCCTAGTGTGCTAGTGTGCAGCCTAGTGTGTTAGTGTGCAGCTTAGTGTGTTAGTGTGCTGCCTAGTGTGCTAGTGTGCAGCCTAGTGTGTTAGTGTGCAGCCTAGTGTGTTAGTGTGCAGCTTATTGTGTTAGTATGCACCCTAGTGTGTTAGTGTGCAGCCTAGTGTGCTAGTTTGCAGCCTAGTGTGTTAGTGTGCAGCTTAGTGTGTTAGTGTGCAGCCTAGTGTGTTAGTATACAGTGTAGTGTGTTAGTGTGCAGCCTAGTGTGTTATTGTGCAGTCTAGTGTGTTGGTGTGTAGCCTAGTGTGTTAGTGTGCAGCCTAGTGTGTTAGTGTGCAGCTTAGTGTGCTAGTGTGCAGCCTAGTGTGTTAGTGTGCAGCTTAGTGTGTTTAGTATACAGCCTAGTGTGTTAATATGCAGCCTAGTGTGTTATTGTGCAGCCTAGTGTGTTTAGTAAACAGCCTAGTGTGTTAATATGCAGCCTAGTGTGTTAGTGTGCAGCTTAGTGTGTTAGTGTGCAGCCTAGTGTGTTAGTATGCAGCCTAGTGTGTCAGTGTGCAGCCTAGTGTGTTAGTGTGCAGCCTAGTGTGTTAGTGTGCAGCTTAGTGTGTTAGTGTGCAGCCTAGTGTGTTAGTGTGCAGCCTAGTGTGTTAGTTTGTTAGTATGCAGCCTAGGGTGTTAGTGTGTTAGTGTGGTAGTGTGTTAGTGTGCAGCCTAGTGTGTTAGTGTGCCACTTAGTGTGTTAGTATGCAGCCTAGTGTGTTAGTGTGCAGCCTAGTGTGTTAGTGTGTTAGTATGCAGCCTATGGTGTTAGTGTGTTAGTGTGTTAGTGTGCAGCCTAGTATGTTAGTGTGCAGCCTAGTGTGTTAGTATGCAGCCTAGTGTGTTAGTGTGCAGCCTAGTGTGTTAGTGTGCAGTCTAGTGTGTTAGTGTGCAGCCTAGTGTTAATGTGCAGCCTAGTGTGTTAGTGTGTTAGTGTGCAGCCTAGTGTGTTAGTGTGTTAGTGTGCAGCCTAGTGTGTTAGTGTGCAGCCTAGTGTGCTAGTGTGCAGCCTAGTGTGTAAGTGTGCAGCCTAGTGTGTTAGTGTGTTAGTGTGCAGCCTAGTGTGTTAGTGTGCAGCCTAGTGTGTTAGTATGCAGCCTAGTGTGTTAGTGTGCAGCCTAGTGTGTTAGTGTGCAGTCTAGTGTGTTAGTGTGCAGCCTAGTGTGTTAATGTGCAGCCTAGTGTGTTAGTGTGCAGCCTAGTGTGTTAGTATGCAGCCTAGTGTGTTAGTGTGCAGTGTAGTGTGTTAGTGTGCAGCCTAGTGTGTTTGTCTGCAGCCTAGTGTGTTGGTGTGCAGCCTAGTGTGTTAGTGTGCAGCCTAGTGTGTTAGTGTGCAGCTTAGTGTGTTAGTATGCAGCCTAGTGTGTTAGTATACAGTGCAGTGTGTTAGTGTGCAGCCTAGTGTGTTAGTGTGCAGATTAGTGTGTTAGTGTGCAGCCTAGTGTGTTAGTATGCACCCTAGTGTGTTAGTGTGCAGCCTAGTGTGCTAGTGTGTTAGTGTGCAGCCTAGTGTGCTAGTGTGCAGCCTAGTGTGTTAGTGTGCAGCTTAGTGTGTTAGTGTGCTGCCTAGTGTGCTAGTGTGCAGCCTAGTGTGTTAGTGTGCAGCCTAGTGTGTTAGTGTGCAGCTTAGTGTGTTAGTATGCACCCTAGTGTGTTAGTGTGCAGCCTAGTGTGCTAGTTTGCAGCCTAGTGTGTTAGTGTGCAGCTTAGTGTGTTAGTGTGCAGCCTAGTGTGTTAGTATACAGTGTAGTGTGTTAGTGTGCAGCCTAGTGTGTTATTGTGCAGTCTAGTGTGTTAGTGTGTAGCCTAGTGTGTTAGTGTGCAGCCTAGTGTGCAGCTTAGTGTGCTAGTGTGCAGCCGAGTGTGTTAGTGTGCAGCTTAGTGTGTTTAGTATACAGCCTAGTGTGTTAATATGCAGCCTAGTGTGTTATTGTGCAGACTAGTGTGTTTAGTATACAGCCTAGTGTGTTAATATGCAGCCTAGTGTGTTAGTGTGCAGCTTAGTGTGTTAGTGTGCAGCCTAGTGTGTTAGTATGCAGCCTAGTGTGTCAGTGTGCAGCCTAGTGTATTAGTGTGCAGCCTAGTGTGTTAGTGTGCAGCTTAGTGTGTTAGTGTGCAGCCTAGTGTGTTAGTGTGCAGCCTAGTGTGTTAGTTTGTTAGTATGCAGCCTAGGGTGTTAGTGTGTTAGTGTGGTAGTGTGTTAGTGTGCAGCCTAGTGTGTTAGTGTGCCACTTAGTGTGTTAGTATGCAGCCTGGTGTGTTAGTGTGCAGCCTAGTGTGTTAGTGTGTTAGTATGCAGCCTATGGTGTTAGTGTGTTAGTGTGTTAGTGTGCAGCCTAGTGTGTTAGTGTGCAGCCTAGTGTGTTAGTATGCAGCCTAGTGTGTTAGTGTGCAGCCTAGTGTGTTAGTGTGCAGTCTAGTGTGTTAGTGTGCAGCCTAGTGTGTTAATGTGCAGCCTAGTGTGTTAGTGTGCAGCCTAGTGTGTTAGTATGCAGCCTAGTGTGTTAGTGTGCAGTGTAGTGTGTTAGTGTGCAGCCTAGTGTGTTTGTCTGCAGCCTAGTGTGTTAGTGTGCAGCCTAGTGTGTTAGTGTGCAGCCTAGTGTGTTAGTGTGCAGCTTAGTGTGTTAGTATGCAGCCTAGTGTGTTAGTATACAGTGCAGTGTGTTAGTGTGCAGCCTAGTGTGTTAGTGTGCAGATTAGTGTGTTAGTGTGCAGCCTAGTGTGTTAGTATGCACCCTAGTGTGTTAGTGTGCAGCCTAGTGTGCTAGTGTGTTAGTGTGCAGCCTAGTGTGCTAGTGTGCAGCCTAGTGTGTTAGTGTGCAGCTTAGTGTGTTAGTGTGCTGCCTAGTGTGCTAGTGTGCAGCCTAGTGTGTTAGTGTGCAGCCTAGTGTGTTAGTGTGCAGCTTAGTGTGTTAGTATGCACCCTAGTGTGTTAGTGTGCAGCCTAGTGTGCTAGTTTGCAGCCTAGTGTGTTAGTGTGCAGCTTAGTGTGTTAGTGTGCAGCCTAGTGTGTTAGTATACAGTGTAGTGTGTTAGTGTGCAGCCTAGTGTGTTATTGTGCAGTCTAGTGTGTTAGTGTGTAGCCTAGTGTGTTAGTGTGCAGCCTAGTGTGTTAGTGTGCAGCTTAGTGTGCTAGTGTGCAGCCTAGTGTGTTAGTGTGCAGCTTAGTGTGTTTAGTATACAGCCTAGTGTGTTAATATGCAGCCTAGTGTGTTATTGTGCAGCCTAGTGTGTTTAGTATACAGCCTAGTGTGTTAATATGCAGCCTAGTGTGTTAGTGTGCAGCTTAGTGTGTTAGTGTGCAGCCTAGTGTGTTAGTATGCAGCCTAGTGTGTCAGTGTGCAGCCTAGTGTATTAGTGTGCAGCCTAGTGTGTTAGTGTGCAGCTTAGTGTGTTAGTGTGCAGCCTAGTGTGTTAGTGTGCAGCCTAGTGTGTTAGTTTGTTAGTATGCAGCCTAGGGTGTTAGTGTGTTAGTGTGGTAGTGTGTTAGTGTGCAGCCTAGTGTGTTAGTGTGCCACTTAGTGTGTTAGTATGCAGCCTGGTGTGTTAGTGTGCAGCCTAGTGTGTTAGTGTGTTAGTATGCAGCCTATGGTGTTAGTGTGTTAGTGTGTTAGTGTGCAGCCTAGTGTGTTAGTGTGCAGCCTAGTGTGTTTAGTATACAGCCTAGTGTGTTAATATGCAGCCTAGTGTGTTAGTGTGCAGCTTAGTGTGTTAGTGTGCAGCCTAGTGTGTTAGTATGCAGCCTAGTGTGTCAGTGTGCAGCCTAGTGTATTAGTGTGCAGCCTAGTGTGTTAGTGTGCAGCTTAGTGTGTTAGTGTGCAGCCTAGTGTGTTAGTGTGCAGCCTAGTGTGTTAGTTTGTTAGTATGCAGCCTAGGGTGTTAGTGTGTTAGTGTGGTAGTGTGTTAGTGTGCAGCCTAGTGTGTTAGTGTGCCACTTAGTGTGTTAGTATGCAGCCTGGTGTGTTAGTGTGCAGCCTAGTGTGTTAGTGTGTTAGTATGCAGCCTATGGTGTTAGTGTGTTAGTGTGTTAGTGTGCAGCCTAGTGTGTTAGTGTGCAGCCTAGTGTGTTAGTATGCAGCCTAGTGTGTTAGTGTGCAGCCTAGTGTGTTAGTGTGCAGTCTAGTGTGTTAGTGTGCAGCCTAGTGTTAATGTGCAGCCTAGTGTGTTAGTGTGTTAGTGTGCAGCCTAGTGTGTTAGTGTGTTATTGTGCAGCCTAGTGTGTTAGTGTGCAGCCTAGTGTGTTTGTGTGCAGCCTAGTGTGTTAGTGTGTTAGTATACAGCCTAGTGTGCTAGTGTGCAGTCTACTGTGTTAGTGTGCAGCCTAGTGTG